>NC_053400.1:24966000-25251000 GCF_016859285.1 Xiphias gladius | reverse complement strand
ATCATTTCAGCCTGGAAAGTCTTTGCGGAGCCCCGTCTAAATCTCTCAGTAGATGTCAACGTGATTTCCGGCTTGTGTGGGGTTTTTTTTTTCTAAACTGATGTGTTTTCTGTCTTTCCCATCGTCACAGATGAGGATGCTTTCACCATCCAGCACTCAAGCACAGGGAAGTGCCTGGGTACAGGGGCTTCCACAGACCTGAACCTCACCACCTGTGACCCAAACAGCAGATCCCAGCTGTGGAAGTTGGGTTCGGGTCAACAGCTCTTCCACGTGGCAACGTCCTCCTGCTTGGCGTTGGACGTACGCTCCAAGACGTTGGCCCTGGTTGACTGTGGCGCCAACATAATGCTGTGGTGGCGCTGCCTGGATGGGGCTGTTTACACTGTTTATCAGATGAGTCTAGCGGTCCACGAAGGCAAAGCTGCAACCAAACGGGACACTAATGATACTTGGGTAAGAGGAGGGTCCCAGGACAGCATCTGCCAGAGGCCATACCGTGGTGAGTGTGGTTTCCTTTTTCTTATCTGATCTCAGAAAATGCTTACATAGATCTCAGCACAGCAAAAAGTCCATAATCCAAGCAGTCCGAGGTGATGCCTTGAGGACTGACTGACTTATGCTTGAGGAAACTGTAAGCCAAGGAATGAAAGATATGTTAAAGGTGGTTTTTGTTGACTTTAACACTCTAAATTCTGTCAGAGCATCCACTTCTTTAATTGAATGTGAATTAACCTTGTGATACATTGAAACCTTTGAAACCTGATTATCTCAGACCGAAAACTGTGTCTTGAAACTTTTGGTAATTCCTTCGAGTGCGCTTAATGATCGTGCACGTGCAGTATATATGCAGCAGGTCTTTGTGATGACGTGGAGCATAAAAGCTGACTTTCACTTTTGCTTCATGTGTATTGGTAGTTTTAAATCTGTAAGAGTAGACAGGACGGAAGGAAGGAATTCAAGTTTTAAACTTATTATTATGTATTTAGATGTACATACAGATGTACATATGCTTTCATTTTTAGTAAAGCATAAATAAAATAAAAAAAACTGAAATGGAAAGGATTTAGACTTGTATGATGATGCATTCAAACGCTGCTTTTCTCTGCAATTTTAAATCTAAGATTTGGACCTGTCAAAATTAAAATTGCTTTCCCTCAATAACATTATATTTCTCTTCCATCTCCTTCTGTCTTTTAAACAACAAACTCAAATTGTAACATCCTCCATGATTTGTTATTCTGCACCTGATATTCTGGAAGATTATTTTAATTTCTTAATTTACTCACTTGTTATTTCTTCACTATAGAATATTGTTTCTCCATTTTTCCGTTGTTTTTGTTTAGTTGAATTTTTTTTAACCAACATACAGGATCTGGTTGTAAATTTAGGGTGAGGTGCCTATGAAGAAATTTCAGTGTTAGACATAGTCTTTCATTGCTTACCTTTGCAAAAATGCAACACTGAACTATATCCAAAGGTCCAGAGAAAGTGTTTCCAAACAAATATTTTCTCACCTCAGTTAATTTTGGTCTCACTTCAGCTGTGGGGTGTGTGTTTGTATACCTTGAGAGGAAGGAGTGTTTGATGAACCAAACAAGACGCCTGATTTCATTTTCAGCATGTTTTTGGTTTTTCTGAGAAATGAAAAAATACCAGAGGTCTGTAATAGGTCTTTGACTGCGCTCTTTGCTCACCTCTCGTCTCTGTGCAGTTGTCCACACCACCAATGGGAATTCTGCCGGCAATCCCTGTGCGTTCCCCTTCAAATACAACAGCAGCTGGCATCACGGATGCCTCCCTGACACAGATTTCCCTGGGCTGTCCTGGTGTGCCACCTCTTCGGACTATGACCAAGACAGAAAAAAGGGACACTGTCTAACACCTGGCATGTTCTGCCTTATTTTCTAAATATTATCGTCAGTTTCATCATTTTTGGCTATTTTACTTGCCAAGACATTGAATATATCAGCTGCCCATTTTTAAAATGTTGGCATTACTTTAGGAGAATCTAAATTAGTCTCCAAAAGTAGTGTAGTCACAATATTATTGACCTAAAATGTCCGTTACAAGCTGATTATGTGCGACATTTCCTCTCTTTTTAATCCATCTTTTCTGTAATTAATTACGTTAAAAATACATCCAGCGTTTACACAACTTAATATCACACATAGATGAACACACTCAAACTGTCAAAACTGTTTCTCTGACTTTGCAGAGGAGGGATGCCAGACTCTGTTTGCTGGGCCAGAAGGGGAATTCTGTTACGAGTTTGTTTCCAGTGCCACGGTGACCTGGCAGGAAGCTTTGGATTCATGTCGTAGTCAGGGAGCTGATCTGTTCAGTGTGTCTGGGCCCGAAGATCTCCACTCCAAAACCTGTAAGATTTACTTATTACTACCACATCTTCACCCCCTCCTTTTTCTGCTCCTTCTTCCACTCCAATTATAAGAAAACCGAAATCAAAAAACACAAAGCAGTCAAAGGGAACAGCTTCATGCCGTGTTGGATTTAGCGTATGCAAAATCAAATGCTCTTATATGACAGGAATGCCTCATTTATAACAATAAAATGTTGCAATAATAATTATGTTGGCAGGGCTTTTAAATGCTGTACTATAACATTTTTAGTGAATTTAAAAGAGAAATAATGAGTAAAAATAAACACTATTCTAAATATATCAACTGGCCCGTGTCTCTCCAAGCCTAGAAACAATATTTACTGTCTGAGATTTCTGAAAGAAATGGTTTCATCTTGAGAGCAAATTCTGTTCCTTCTGTGTAACAAACTATTTCAAGAACAGGAGCAGAAAGAGAAACATCTGTTTTATTCCCACTGCAAAAAATAGAAATGACTCAAGATTTTTTATAGATACTAATAGAAGCACAAATGATCTTTTATTAAATTGATTGAGATATGCATGTCTACCCCAAGGTTTTATTTCACCAAAATAATGTTTTTGGAATTACTTTATTTAGTGTTCATCCCTCTGTGGGTGTGGTTTCCATTATGTTTTTTTTTTTTGTTTGTTTTTTCCTGCTTATTGTTCTTTATGTGGAAGTGGAAAAAAAAGGGAAAAAAGTGAAGCTCAAATGACTGAGAACCATTTATTTAAGTGAGTAAAGACATTACCTCATTAACACTTAGATATAACGTCAAATAAGTGCTCCATAGGTTGTTCTACAAATACTCTGCAGACCTTAATAGGGTCTGGGGTTTTGTTGGTAATTACCGTTGATTTGTTACACAAGGTGGCCCTTGACTACTGACAAATGCCACAAGTGTGGATGCTGAGACAGCCTCCTTTTTTCTTTTTGTTTTTTTTAGTTCTTCTTTCTCATTTCTCCTTTTTTAAATCTTGTTATCATGCTATGAGATTTCCACTGTCATGCTTATGATAAATTATTACAAAGAGATCAGCTGAAGTCAAGTTAGACAAGTCAAGTACTAGAAATATTTAAAGTGTAAACTAAACAGTCTCATAGACTCAATGATGCATTGCAATTCTTAACGTCTTCTGTGGGTTTGTGAGTCATGAGCACTTCTTTAGAAATATTAAAAATCTGGCAACAGCAACATCTTTTGCTTAAAAGTTCGTGGAGTGAATGATTATTATCTAACATGTTTTGTTTTGAGGATGTTACATGGCTGGAATGCAAAACATCTGCTGCAACTACTTTGTTGTACATGTGGCACTGTCTTGGTTAGAGAAGTCAAAAGCTGCATCAAAAGTTAAAGTGTGCCTGCAGCAGCAGTTCCACTTGCGATTCTTGACTGTTTTCTGTTACAGTTGGTGCTTTCCTGTTGTATGTTTCACCCACTCGTCTTCTCTCTCTCTCCTTTTTCGTCAATTTATTGTGTATCCGCATGTTTGTGTTTTATTATGTTATTTCCACAGGCACATATGATCTTGACGATTCATACTGCATTAGACTTATCATTTCCTTATGAAATTTACTTGCCCTTTTGTAATGTGATGTTGCATTGTGCAGTATTGGATGGCCTCGACAGAATGCCCGAGAGGATGTGGATCGGCCTTCACCAGTTAGACATGTCTCAGGGCTGGCAGTGGTCAGATGGCTCCCCTCTCTCCTTCCTGCGCTGGGAAAAAGGCAATGATGGCTATATTTTTTTCCATTCTGGTCGTTCCCCTGTATTACTTTTTAAGATTTGCTCCATTTCTGAGTATCGGTGTGAATGGCCAGGAGTGTTACTAAAAAAATTTTTTTTTTAATCCTACCATAAATTTAGGGCATACCAAAGTAAACCAGTTTCGCTTTCTTTAAACACCTGCTTCAGCACAACAAAACCTGCATCCTGTTGTGATCTGCTGTTGTTGCTGCCCCTCTATAAACTGTGACTTGGTGTCAGTCAGAGAAACAATGAGGCCAGTGATAAAGCTAAAGAACCTCATTGTGCCTGGTTATTGGGCACAGTGTGGCATTGGGATTGTTAGTGTTGCTGAATAACCCATTAATAGTACTGAATGGAAGGCTTTATAAAGCCTTGTAGCTATTGTAACATGTTTACTGTTAAGCTTCTGAAAGGGAAGGTGGTGTTCCTATACTGCAGTGTGAACGTCAAGGATACCGCAGCCATCTGGCCTTCTACTGATATGAGCTTTGGTTGCTATAATTTACAACATGTCAACGTTGCTGCTAGCAGAACTATGTTTAATCAGCATTGCAGCATTAAGCATTTCTTTTATTAAACCTTAATAAGCTCAACCGAGAAAGATACACAGTGGTAAATGCCACTCTACTGCTCCGCTGTCACATTCAGTATGTGAGTTTATTTTTATTCATTGTGTGTGGGAATGTGTTTGACAGGAATGCCACCCACCTCCACAATTATCGAGTCTGACTGTGGAGTCATGAACTCCAAACAGAACTTTGAATCTGAGGCATGCAACAAACGGCTGCCATACATCTGCAAGAAGAGTGTCAATACCTCTCGCACAGAAACAACAGGTAGGTTAACTGCTGCCCTCGCTGTCTGCACAAATGTTTCCTCTGAATCATATGTAAATAAGACTAAGAGTCTGTAGCCATGCTAGCACCTCTGCAAGGTTTTACGTTGGCACAGTGATGCGTTGAACGGTAATGTTAGCATCCTAACACTTGGTATTTAGCAATAAACAAAAAGTACAACTGAAGCTGATGGGAATGTTAGTAGTAGTAGTAGTACCTATAGTTATTATGATTATGTCGGTCTTAAACATTCTGACTAAATTAAAAGTCAGGTGGTCACCAAAGTTTTTACAATTCATCCTGAGTGGGACATGGACGTGTGCACTAAATTTCATGGCAATCTATCCAATATTTGTTTAAATATTTCACTCAGAGCCACGAATGTCATCCTCATGGTGAAGTCAGGGGATCACCAAAGTCAATAGACTTTCTCCTCTGGGGAGGTTGAACATCTGTAGCAAATTTCATGGCAGTCCGTCCAATAATTGTTGAGCTATTTCTGTCTGGACTAAAGTAGTGGGCCAACCAACAGACCAGTATTGAGATCCACAGAGCCAAGCCATTGTGTAGCTAAAAACAAAGCTACTGATCCAGAAGCTTCACTAGCAGCCCATAGTTTCATACAATACATTCAACATGACCACAGTGTCTGGTTTGATTCAACTGACGGATGAAGTGACAGGCCCCTTGATCCCCCACACTCCCCACTTGAGAGAGAGAGAGAGAGAGAGAGAGAGAGAGAGAGAGAGAGAGAGATATATATATATATATATATATATATATACACACACACACACACACACACACACACACACACACACACACACACACACACACACACACACACATGCTGTAGTTTTGCTGCTGCTACTTCTTTTTTTTTTGGCAGTTGGCAAATACCATGCTTTCTTAGTGTCAGCTGTACCCTTTCTTGCTCTCCTTTTTATGTATATATGCCAGGTATTTCATGTATCTGCTCTGGAAGTGAAATCACTCCTCTGTTGTTCTTCTGTTTGTCCCTTTTCTCCCTATGAAACAGTTTTTCTTTATTCAAATTGAGGGTCCAAGGATAGAGGTTGTCAAACGTGGTACCGGCTATAAAGTCCCCTGAGTCAAATTTGTGATTTTGGCATATGGATAAATTTGATCTGACTTCTCATCTCAGCCTCTATCTGTCCTGCTCCCTCTCTACAGAGTCTTTTGCATATAAAGAAACAGTGTGTGTGGATGGTTGGGTCCCATGGAATGGCTGGTGTTACAAGTTAATGAAGGAAGAGCCTCGAACCTTTACAGACGCCCAGCAGCACTGTAACAAAACAGCGGGAGGACAAGAGGGCTTTCTGGCCAGCCTCCACTCCATTGACAGCAAAGAGATGATCAGCACTAATTTCCATGCAGGTAAATCTCTCATTTTCAAGTTTTTACCATAAGATTTCTTGGTGATGAGTCCTGAAGTAGTAATTTCTCTTTGAACAAGCGAACTATCTGCTACAGCAAATGTCACAACTGTGTTTAATGCGATTTGGCTTCTTTCAAGAATTTTCTTGTTTTTCTCTTGATTTAAGACAGAGTAAGTAATAATTCGAGTCTGTGTATTTCATGAATCAAGTTGATTTACCCTCTACTGACTTATTTTATTCACTTGCACTACTAAACATGGTGGAAATGAGTATTGAATTCAGAATATGCTCACCAGACCCCTTAAATATTCACATAAAGTGATGTTTTTATTTGTCTTATGGTCCATCAGATGGACAGTTTTTGGATGTATGGATCGGTCTGAACGGTATTGGACTGAACCCTACGGTCTTCAAATGGATCGACCAGGCACCCGTCACCTTCACCTACTGGGGACCAAACAAACCAGTCCAGCCCACTCAGGATACCAGCTGCGTCTTCTACTCTGGAGAGGTGTGTATAATGTTGATGTTAGTGTGAGGACATGCATTTTTGTGTAACCCCACCTGTATTGTATGTAGTATTTTTGTATTGTGTGGTTGTGTGTGTGTGTGTGTGTGTGTGTGTGTGTGTGTGTGTATGTGTGTGTGTGTGTGTGTGTGTATACTGCGAAAGCTGTTTTTTTTGTCTTCTTGTAATCTGCTGTACAAGTTTATTTATGTATGAGGCCTGCAAAATCAAACCTGTGTCTGTTCTCCACAGTCTCATGGTTGGCAGGTTGGGAACTGTACACAGAGACTACCTTTTATGTGTCAGACAAAAGGACAGGTCAGGGAATCAGTGACACAGACTGGATGTCGCTTTGAAGATGTAAGTATTGTCTATATGACCCAATTTTCCAAGGTTAAAATTTGGCCAGATCTGTCCTTCCTCAGATGAACATCGTTAGCAATCATCATGACGTAGTGACAAAGAATAAACTAGTCATTTAAGTGTGTACTTTAAAGATTACTTGCTGTAAAGTTGGTCAGCTTTTCAGTCATAAAGCCAGATATGTAGCTGTATTGGTAGCTATTGCCAGAATGGAAGAGATGTGTGGATGCAAAAACGAAACTGACATAGTTGAGTGTGGTGGTGGAGAAAAAAAACAAAAAACATGAACGCTGATGTGACTATTATCAATACAGTACTATTGCAGAGGACTGGATGTGTATAACAACTAGAACTACGCATGAGACTGACGGATTGGGCCATGTTTGCTTGTAACTTGAATGTATCTTAAGTCTTATTGCTGGCAATCCCCCAGGGTTGGAGGAGACACAGCAACTCCTGCTATCAAGTGAAAACCCAACAAGTATCCTTCAAAGATCACTGTAACATCACTATAAGAAACAGGTAGGAGTTTGATCAGCTGCTGACCCCTCTATTTGATCAGAAACACACACTGACATGCATCAGTTGCTGCCCACATCAATACCTTCTGCTACCATTTCAAAAGAAAACCTCTATTTTTAACTGTAAGTCAGATTCTGACTCATTCATCACATTTAATTATTAAGCACAATTTTAGCCGTTCTTTTGATGTTTGGGCAAGAAGAAGTCACTAAAATTTGACCGTTTTTTCAGGTTTGAGCAGGCCTTTATCAGCCGTCTACTTGGGGAACACATCGGCAAGGAACCTCAGTATTTTTGGATAGGCCTGCAGGACATTAAGAACACAGGAGAATACCAGTGGCTGAGCCAGGACGGGTCCCCGGGTTTGGTTACATACACCAACTGGGGTTGGTTTGAACCAGGTTAGTAAAAACCACACGGCTTCTGGTCTACTCTGTACCTATGGCAGGAATAGCAAAGATTAGAGGTGTAGGCATGTCATAACAGACTCATGGTTAATGACAGAGTATAGTATTATAATGTGCTATATGTAATTCTTAACTTCGTATCGTGGTTCCTCCTAGTGTGGAGGTACTGATTTGCTAATGCATAAAAAATCTTAACCTTTTACCATTCACTGCCATGTAACTCCTAGTTACATGAATATGAATATGTAGTATGTATAAGTATGTATCAATAGAGTAGGCTCTCTTATTTTCAGTCATTAAAAAACAGCCTTGCCATAAAATAATGCAGGCACAATGCAATGAAGAGCATACCACTGACACCTTAAAAATACAGTATGTTGTCTCCCTACCTTCAGACTAGACTGGCAGTCCAACAGTGTAATAAATCCTCGAAAACTTAATATACTAATTCATCACAAACATCTAAAGATCAAAGAAGATCTTCTTTTTATACCACCCTCAAGAATGGCGTGGATGTTAAATAGTTAAATAGCAAAATGTGGTAAATGAGAGCAAAAGTCATTCCCCAAAAGTCATTCAACTAGAGCAGTATTGCACAGTCCTCGAAATTTGTAATTTTAATAGAAAATGTTCAGAATACATACCATAGCAAATTTGCTCAGGATTGGGAAAAATTTGTTCAGAAATTCAAAATGGAGGGCAATACGAAATAAGTGTGTATAATTTGTATACAGTCACGGAGCACTTTATTAGGAACAGCTGTGCATCTGCTTATTCATGCAATTATCCAATCAGCCAATCATGTGGCAGCAGTGCAGTGCATAAAATCACGTAAATACAAGTGAAGAGCTTCAGTTAATGTTCAAACCAAACATCAGAATGGGGAAAAAATGTGATCTCAGTGACTTTGACTGTGACATGATTGTTGGTGCCAGATGGGCTGGTTTGAGTATTTCAACGCACAACAGTCTCTAGAGTTCACTCAGAATGGTGCGAAAAACAATAAACAACCAGTGAGCGGCAGTTCTGTGGATGGATATGCCTTGTTGGTGAGAGAGGTCAGAGGAGGCAAGACAAGACTGGCAAGACTGGTTGGAGCTGATAGAGAGAATGCAGTAACTCAGATAACCACTCTGTACAACTGTGGTGAGAAGAAAAGCATCTCAGAATGCACACCACCTTGGGGTGGATGGTCTACAACAGCAGAAGACCACGTCGGGTTCCACTCTCGTCCGCAAACAACAGAAATCTGAGCCTGCAGTGGGCACAGGCTCCCCAAAACTGGACAGTTGATGACTGGAAAAATGTAGCCTGGTCTGATGAATTTGGATTGCTGCTGACGCAGCAGATAGCAGGGTCAGAATTTAGCGTCAACAGTATAAATCCATGGACCCAACCTGCCTTGTGTCGACAATCCACTTTGGGCCCCTTAATACCAATCGATCATTGTTTGAAGGCCACAGCCTAACTTGAGTATTGTTGCTGACCAGGTGCTTTATTGCTGCAATTTACCATCTTCTTATGGCCACTTTCACTATCCATCCCATTTTCCCAAAGCCCTAGGTGTCCTCGTCAAATATCCTTTTTTGTCCAATAAACAGATAAACAGTCCAAAACCCTGATATTCAGTTTAATGTAGTACAAGACTAAGGAAACCAGAAAATATTCACATTTGAGAAACAAACCAGAGAATTTTGACATATTTGCTTTAAAAAAGATTTTGTCTAATCGATTTGCAGCTCTAGTTGGCTGATGTTTTAAAAGGTTTGTTTACATTAGTTATGTCTTTATATCAAGACAACAGGCCCATATTTTTATATTTAATGAGCGAAAAAAAAAAAAACTTTACATTTTTCATCTAGAGGTCAGGCTCTTTTAAAATACTTGTAATGTATATGATCAAAAAACAACTACATTATAAATTATACACAATAGATTTGACTTTTTAGTGTTTCGTCTACATATGTATTTCAGATCGGCATGGAGGTTGTGCAGTGATTTCTACCGCACCACAACTGGGCAAGTGGGAGGTGAAGAACTGTACCATTTTTAAGGCAGGCACCATTTGTAGAACAGACCTCAATCCACCTCCGCCCCCAGAACCAGAGCCGAACCTCATCGGAACCTGTCCTAATGGATGGGTGTCCAGACCAAACATCAAATACTGCTACAAGGTGTGTGTGTGTGTGTGTGTGTGACTGTCTCTGAACGCCTGTGGTCATGTGGACCGTTTTGACCGTAGTTGTTAGGCAAAGGTGGTAGTACTTGTAGTGGGAGTTAAGAGGGAACATCAAAGTCTTTTTACAGATGTAGGGGAGTAGTGCTGACTCTGTGGAATAAGAGTTATATGAAGCTTTTTGTGGTTCCAGAGGGAGCTGAATTAAATCTAATAAAGTGATGTCATTTGAGTCAGTGTTGGTTGGGGATGAAGACTACAAGACTGCAAATTTTAAAAAGTTCATTAGCAGAGTTAAAGGAAGTAAGATTATCAGACCTCCGTAGTTTGCTCCTCATCTCTGCTTGAGGCTTGCAGGTCGAGACTACATTAGCTGCTAATAGCACAACACACCCAAATCTCCGACCAAACCTTCGGCAGTCGAGCGGCATTTTGGGTTTTGCAGGCAGCAGGCTTTGACAAGGAAGAAGAATAAGTGGAATAAAAAAGACTATTAGCTTTGATGCTTTTTCTTTAACTGTACATTGTCAGTGTTATAGGAGTGCACTGCTAAATCGGTGGAGTACTCTTTTAATTAATCCCAGAAGGGAAGTTTATGAAACTTTATCAAAATATCACCAGTCACCTAAAACAAAACACAAATCCAGCATGGGCAAAAAGAACAAGATAGGAACGTAGGAATGATGATCTGTCTTTTCTTATTGTTACAGATTGTCACAGCTTGTCACGCTTTACAACCTCCTCCGGTCTGTTACTTTACCCGTACTTTGATAGTAGCTGTTGTGAGCTGTTGTTTCACGTTGTCAGGTGTTTCATGAGGAGAGGCTGAGCAGGAAGCGCTCCTGGGAGGAAGCTGAGAGGTTCTGTCAGGCTCTGGGAGCCAGCCTGCCCAGCTTCACAAATATTGTTGAGATGAGGGCCCTGCACAGCATCATTAGAGAAACCATCAGGTATACACACATACACATAAGTGCTGTATGTATTTGTTTTTTGAGGCACTATTAGCATTACTGTATTTGTCATTGTTTATTATGTAACATTCTGACATGAACAAATAAAAACCGGTTGTTGCTTCACTTCAACCTTTGTAGACACACTACACATTCCCTATCAAGCTGGAACTACCAGTCACTTAACAAAGAGATGAATGCTAAACATGTTGTCTTGTCTTCATTGGCGCATACCTCAGAGTTCGGCTTCCTCTCTTTGTTCACATAAACATTCAGCCCTTCACTTGAACATTAAAGTAAACATTTACCATCTCCTGACTCACATTTCACACTTGTTCAGTGAGTGGTTGAACTGAGTCAGTTTTAAGCTTTTGTATCTGAGAATATAATGCCAACATCCCTTTAAAATTTCTCAATGCTTAAGAGGATTTCTATAAATTATCTTTTTCTTTGCAAGAATTTCAATTAATGGGCTCTTGTTGCAGTGATAATCGGTACTTCTGGGTTGGCCTGAACAGGAGAAACCCATCCGATCGCTCCTGGGAGTGGAGTGATGGCCGGCCTGTGAGTATAGTACAGTGTATAGTATAGTATAGTATGGTAAAACTAACCCTAAACCCCTCCCTCATACATAGTGAGAAGACATACAGTATTGCCTCAAGTTGTCATTTTAGATTTGAGCTCATTCAGTGTCTTTCAAGACAGTGAATTCTTAAAATAATGAAACAAATCAAAGAGCATTGAAAACAACTGGAATTATATCTGTGCAGGATTAAATGACTTTTTAAATTTACTGTATTTCCTTTTACGTGTCCCTTCAACTGAAACGGCACCTTTTATTTGTCGCACCATATCTGCTTTAGATTAGACTTAATCGCAATATGCTGCACTTATTTGTCATTGTAAATTCTGTTTATTCAATGTGGCTGCAACAGGTATCTATGGATGTTTTACACCATGATTTCCATGAGGATGATGCATACAGTCGGGACTGCACTGCATTCAAGGTGGGCTGGGTAGATTTATACTACACTATACTAAATGGAGACTTTAAGGGAGAAATAAACATTTGTTCTGCCTTTATTCTCCATTTCCACACCCAATTATGTGTTATTTTAATGTAAAGTCTCTTATCTTATTTTTATCTCATCTTTATGCATGTTTTTCCACACTTCTTTTCATTTTAGCATTGTAAGATATGGTCATCCATACTGTACAGCTTGATCTGTGAATCAAGGCCATTTGCACAGCTGTTCGTGGGAGTCATGAGCAGAGCTACAGCTGAAATCCACCCCCACTGACTGGGTGATTTCATGTCCTACTTGAACAAAATCCCTGAAAAGACAGACAGACAGACAGACAGTTGGTCAGAACAGTGATTGTGCTTTGTTCACATCATGAGGCAACTGTCACTTACTGCTCATCACATTGGCTTACAGTTTCCCTTCATTTAAGAAGTAGCTTTTTATCCTGCATCTCAGACAATGGCCTTTGTGTTGTCAGAGAGAGACTCTCGTCTGAAACTATCACATTATGAAGCTTCTTTTCTTTTACATTTTCTTCACGACAGTATTTGTGTAAACAATCTGTCCTCATTAGACAACGAAGAGAACCTTGAAACACCTCTTTGTGTTTCTGCACCATGACTTACCTCCCACACCTTTCTACGCCACACCATTTCATTGTGATGCCAGGCTAGAGTGGGTCTGCCAAATACCCCGTGGTAAGACTACACACTGTGTAATGTATGAGTGCACAAAGCAAACATTGGTTTTTGTTTGTGAAGAGCTAACATCTTTTTTTGTAATGTTGCTAGAATTTTGTGGCCACACAATATTTGAGTTATTTGTATAGTTTTATATAACACAGTGATGAAGTAAAAAAAGAGATTTTTAGCTTGTTGTTTGTGTGCTGTTGTTTATATTCTGCTTCTAACTCATTTTTTTTGTTGATGCTTCAACAGGAAAGACACCAAAAAACCCAGACTGGTACAATCCCGGTAATGACCAGATCTTTCTAGAATCTGCCTTCAAAAGTTTGATTATCTTTTGAATCTGAGTTATACTGTAATTAGGATCTGTCAGGGGCCAGCATTTCTTTCATCCATGGTTTTTGTATTTTTTTTAATCTCAGACGATCTACTAGTACAGGGTATCCGCAGGTTTTGAAAAGTCTTAAAGGCACTGAATTCATTACCCTCAAAAAAGACTTTATAAGGTATTGAAAAGTCTTAAGTTTAATTTACAAAGGGCTTGTATATTTTTTTCTTGCCAGCCGTAGACAGGAACATTAGTTATAACCTTTGGCTCTCGGGAGATAGTAGCTAGCAAGCTCATCAACTCATAATCTGTCAATTTTAGCAAAAGGCATTTGGCAAATTAGGCAAATGTCCAGGCATGGACAGGTAATGAGACAATAGGCCCCCCCACCCCTCCTTCATACAGAGGCTCCAGCCCCTGGGGCTGTGCCCTGTAGGCCTGGTCAGTAATCCCACTGATTAGTTATATAACTAGGAAATATATACTATATACAGCTGGAAAGTACTGACAAAAATGATATATTTAAATGATAATGATATAAATGTCACAAAATGTACTGAATAAATAATTGTAGGCCTTTTTGTTTGTTTCCATCATTCTCCGACCAATATGAAAGTGAAAAAGTGTTGAATTGCATTCTCTTTGGTTTTAAAAAGGTCTTAAAAAGTCTTTAATTTGGTGAATGATCCCGAAACCCTCTGTTAGAATACATTATGTAATTTGTCTACTGTCACGGGCCTGAAATATGTCACCATTTTAAAGTTGTCTGTTGTGCCTTTCAGGTGGGCACCATGAGACCTCTATCTTCGTAGATGGAGCAGAGTTTTGGTTTGTTCAGGAGCCTAAGCTAACTTTTGAGGAGGCAAAGCTCTTTTGCAACGCGAATGACAGCAAACTGGCCGTACCAGCTAGCTCAACTGCTGCCATGCAGGTCCACCAGTACCTGAAAAACGTAAGTGACAGGAGACTGTAAGTGGCCATGTTATGGTGGGCGTTCGATGAGCCTTAGCCCCGCCCCGTCACGGTTGCTACACCTGTCCAGCTTTTGGTCCAAGTACAGCACATATGCAGTTTAGTGATAACAACTTTGAACAACAACCCACATCAACAACACACTGTCTGACCATGACTTGTAGCTTCAGTGCAAGATTGTTTACTGGCACTCTGCCAGCCTGCCAGTCACTATCAATCCAACACAGACACCAGCGCAACCGTCCAGCCGGTCGAGACAAAAAGGAGTATTTCTGATATTTCCCCAAAGACCATTTATCTTCCTTTTAATAATACAAAGTTATTAACAGTGCATCAAAAAAACAAATTGACATTATTTTAGAACGCAAAAAGGGATGACTACATGTGTTTTCCATTGGACTTAAAATAAATTGGTAATTCCCTGTCTTGTTTTTCTGTCTTTATGCAGTTCGCCCTGTTTACATTTTTCTTTCCCCATGGGCACATGTAAATTATTTGTTGACCGGGTAAATTCTAAACTCAATTACTGGTAATGGAAAGCTGACAGTTTTTTCGTGAGAACACAACTGAGAGCAGTCAAATAGTAGAACAGAAAATATATAATGCGGTACAATACACACTGTAGAACAAAATTCTGCCTCTAAACTAACCACTAAAGAATACAGTCATCACTGTCATAAAAGATTTATGAGGGTTATAAAACTTAGTAGCGAATGTATTTTTCTAAAAAATGAAATGCAGGTCATCTCAGCCTCTGCTGCATCAATTTCGACCGTTCTGTTTTTATTTGGTCTCTTGTGAGTCCTTCAACTTTATGGAAGCGTAACACTGGAGAGCTTGAGCACAAACAAACGTTTTACATTTTACAAAAGGATTTTCTGAATGCCGTATGTTGTAATAGATATTGAGTTTAACTTTTATTTCACCTAAAAGGGATTTAAAAAAAAAAAAAGAAATTCTTATTGTTTGTTGTTCCTTGCCTGCTTGATGGATATCCTTATGAATTTCCTGTCTGACAAGTTCTGTTTTTTTGCATGTTTTGAACAGATATCAAGTTCTCCTAAGCAAAACTGGTGGGTCGATTTGAAAGAGCCTGGGCGGATATTCCCCATGACGTAAGCCAATACAGTCACACACATACCCTTCATGTTGTACAAACACAGTCAAGCAGATATTCATGACACTTACACCTGTGTATATAAATGTGTGTGTGTGTGCATGTGCGTGTGTCTGTGCGTGTGTTTGTTTGTGTGTGTGTGTGTGTGTGTGTGTGTGTGTGTGTGTGTGTGTGTGTGTGTGTGTGGTAAAATGGGATGTTGATTGGAATAATGTGTGTTTTAGGTACACCCAGATGTACTTTCACAATTCAGTTTTTCTGGGCAAATGCATCTCCATCAGTCCTGAAAACATCTTTCCTGGTGAGTGAACATCATAGTGTTCCTATACACCTTAGATTTTTAAATTTACCACATTATGCTTTATATACAGTATATGTATATATATTATATATTATGTATTATGTATTATGTATTATATACTATATATATATTATATATATATAAAATAAGAACAGTCAGATGTTTTATGTCTCTGTTTTCTTGGCCAATATGAAACTTCAAACCTCAACAAAACCTGGTTCAGCCAACATAGAAACCAGACAAGTACAAAAATTCCAGCAGGTCAAATCCATAAAATGAAATGAAAAGAAAAAATATTGTGAATAAAGTTCTTCCTCTTCTCGCTGGTTTGAAGTGAGTGGGGCTTAGCTGGAAAAAGGTCACGTTTTTCCATGCATCCATCAACATTTCAGTCCAACTCCGATGACAGTTGTAGGTTTTGTTTTTGCATGTTTTGTGGGGTTAAGGTCCTAACAAAGATGACTAAGGATGCTTTTTCCAACCTTCAGCTTCGATGGTTCAGTTTCGTGATGAATATTTAATCTTCTAGAGAAATACTTAAGATTTTTTCTTTTTTCTTTTTTTTGTTTACTAATACGCACGTTCACTGACATATGTTTACTTTTAGATCATGAACTCAGTTGCCGGCAGCGATTGTCCTTTGTGTGTGAGAGACACAACATCACGTCAGTGGAGATAAGCCCTCTGGAGCCTCAGCCTGGAGGACTGCCCTGTGGAAATGGCTCTCTGTCCTTCAGAAATAAGGTCTGATCCCCCATCTACATTTTAAACACTGCATGACACTTTAAAACAGTTTAACTCCTGTTCTTCTGGTCCTTTTCTCAAAACCCCTAGAGTGATCGTGCTGGATGGAATTGTTTTTATATCTAAGAAAGATTAGAGCTAAGGAAAGAGGATGATGATATTTTTATGCTTCAAAGGAAAATCCACATGGAAACACATACCACTGACAAAAAATCTGGCATTTCCCATGAAAAATCTCCATTTGAGATACAGTATTTACAGTAGCAACTCCAGTTGAGTTTAATAGAATTAATATAAATGTGATTTTCTGTTAACCCAGCAGACCTGAAGAGCTTCGGCCTCTTTTTAAAATCATCATTTTACACCAACATTTATACACTGCCTGAGTGACTATGAGATCATGTGCACTTGAAGAGATTGGTTGTAAATTCTAAATTCAAAAGGTTTTTACGTGGCATCTGCCCACTGTACATCTCTGTATATTTTGTTATTTCACCTTGATCAAGCAAGGAAGCCTCTTGAGACTTACAAGACAATTACCATCTCTTACACAGACAACCCTAATCGAAATAGCAGTGTAGAGTATTTAATACAGGGTTACAAAAATTATTTTACAACATTCAGATATAGCACGCAGTATAGCACAATAACATAGGACCTGTAAGGTGTAAATGCTCAAGTGATAATGATGCTGGTGTCTTTTTTTTCTTTTCTTTTTTTTTCAGTGCTACACACTGATGACGGACATAAAGCCTGTGTCATTCAGGAATGCCAATGAGGAATGCCAGTCAGTGAAAGGAACCCTGGTCACTATATCGGATCAGGTGGAGCAAGGTGAGGACTGCTACTGTTCTGGTTCTTTGTTTAATTAAAACAAGACAAGCGTGGTTAACATGCCTGTGATGGCTCAGTTGATATTAAATAACTTGTTTTCTTGTGTTTGATAAAGTTCTTATGTCAGCCACTCAACTAAGAAACAACAGTTTGAACACAAAAAATCGTCGTGCTATATGTGTTTGTGTGTGTTTTAGACTTCATCACCACACTTCTGCCGAACATGAGGAACATGGAAAGCATATGGATTGGTCTGAAAATCAAACGAAACAATCCTGAATGGACGGACCAGTCCCCAGTTAACTACCTCAACTTTAACCCCCTGCTTCTGGGCATGTACAAGGCTATACATATCAATGTAAGTTCGCCTTAACTTCAGAGCATGACAAATGAGTCCTGCCATACCATGCCTTTTCTTCATCCAGTCTCCATTACAGCCACAGACTGCAGATAAATACAATATGTTCTTTCCTGTTACCTCATAATAAATGAACATTTCAAACAGAAAAAAAGACTTAACCACATTTGAATTCACAATGTAATTTTTGGTTTGTACTTTCTCCCTTTTTTTTACTAGACATGGGATCTGGAGAGTATTGATTTGTGTGTGTTTTTGATCAATAACCCCAACTCTGCCATGCTGGGTACCTGGGACTATTCTTCCTGCACGCATAACCAAAATTTGGCCATTTGCCAACACTATGCAGGTAAATCAGCATTTCTAACACTTAATACAACTTTATTATCCAGATCTTTCTCCATAACTTACTCTTAATCAAGATATTGTCATGCTAAGGTTACTCTCCACATTTATTTTGATTAGGGTTTTATCAAGTATAGACTTTGATGCCTGATATGGTAACCCTGGAAAATACATTTGAAAGGGCAGTAAATAATGCATGACTTAAATCTCAACCTCTTAAGGGGCTGGTGGCCTACTGGTTAAGGTGCCAGCTGTAAACAGCAATGTCCACGGTTCAAATCTAGCGGGGACCTTTTGTTGCATGTCGTCCCCAATCTCTCCGTCTCCCGAATTTCCTGACATCTCTCTACTGTAACCACTCTAATAAAATGCATCAAATGCGCAGATAAATACTTAAAAAAAACAAAACAAGGTATTGCAGTATCATAGACAGATCTCTGGCACAGCGTTTATGGATTGATGTTCTTTAAACACAAGGCTTACTCATTTCAGATAAAGTAGAGGAGCCCCACATCCACACAGAGCCTTTCCACGTCAATAACCACACCATCCAGCTGCTTGTCAAAAATCTCACCTGGTTTGAGGCCTTAGAGCAGTGCAGAAGTAATAAAATGGACCTGGCAAGCGTGGCCGACACCTTCCTCCAGTCCACCCTCACTGTGCATGTGAGCCGTGCGCGCACTCCCATGTGGATCGGCCTCTTCAGTGATGATGTAAGTGTACCAAAGAAGGGCTACATTTATATAAATCCACTATTTCTACAAGAGCTTTTTGTCTTATATTTTACATTCAGGATGGGGTCCACTACCGCTGGACGGACCACAGTCACACTCTATTCAGTCGGTGGTCTTCGGATGTCACCAGTGGCTCCTGTGTCTACCTGGACACCGATGGCTTCTGGAAAGCCACCGAGTGTGAGGAGGAGCTAGGAGGCGCTATATGCCACAAACCACACAGTGAGTGGGGATATGGAATACAGATAAACAGATATGCCTGTTGTACTTCCTCGTACTGCTAATTTCTGCTTCTGGTGGAATTGCTGGTGCTTGAAAAAAAAATTTTATAGATAGGGGAAATTTGGGAACTTCACTCTTTGCTCAGGAAAAGTGGTAAATTATATAAGAGATCTTTTTTTTTTTCCAGGGGAGCATTTGTACAGCCTGGTGTTTGAGCCAGAAAAGGGCTTATAGCTATCCCAGTTCTAGCTCTAAATGTTTAAAGGACATGAAATACTATACTATGTTTATAATTACAACCCTGCTGATAGGTTTTCTGTGGTAACAGGATGTACAGTCTGTTTAAATGGAACTTTAGAAACTTAAAGAAATGAAGCCATGGCTTCCCAATTTGGCCTGACGGTCAAAACCAAACAAGGGCAAAATCTGGATGTGGTTGTTGCCTAACCAAGTCTGTAAAATCGAAACTCAGGAATATCTGTAAAAAATAACTACAGGTTTCATCTTCCCTAAAATATCCTCCTTCTCATGCATCAGTATGCTTGCAAGTATTAATACATTGAAAGTACTTAAATAAATACCTAAACTTATTTATGACAGAAGAGATCATCACCAGACCAGAGGATGTTGTAGTGAAGTGCCCCCATAAGATTAATGGTCCAAACTGGATCCCCTTCAAGAACAACTGCTACTCCTTCCAGCTGGTCGCCTCCAGATGGGAACATTTTGACCAAGGACAGATTCATGATACCTGCAAAAAAATTTGTAAGAATTTTACAACCTTGGGCACATGTTGTTAAGCGGAGGTTTGCCTATGAAATAACTGTAACAGACTGATGTTACTGATGTTGCTAATGATGATGCATTAATGTTTCAGATCCAAGTGCAGACATCCTAACTATCCGAAATGCAGAGGAGAATGAGTTTATCAAGCAGCAACTCCTACCTTTTCAAACCTTGGCCCAGTTTGTATGGCTGGGGCTGTTTAAAAATGACAGCGGTTGGTATTTTATTACTTTGGCTACAAATCTTTATTTAGTAGATGTATCTGTGGTCACTGCATGTTGGTACTTCTACATACATACCTTTTTTTTTTCAGTTGTAATAAGGGTTCAACACATTTTTCTGCTAATGCAGATTCTGACACCTAAACCCAGGTTATTGGCCAATTTTGACCCAATACAAGAGATCTTCTTTTTTTTTTTTTAATTTACTATAAAGTTCCTCCGTGGCAGAAAGCCTTATAGAGTTGTGCGTTCAACGGATCATAAATTCTGACTAACATCACTGGTACCATCAAAGACCTCATTGACCTTTGAATGGATGCTGAGGGGTGCTGCTAAAGCCCTCTAATTGGTGGGTTTCTCCCAGGCTGTTTTAAAATATATGGTACCAGTGCTGTTTGCCTATATGATTTTTACCCGATGAAGGTCTGAGGACTGAAATGTTGGACAAATGATTGACAGTGCGCAGGATTTTTTGTTTGTTTTTTGAAATTTAAAACCTGTGTACCTCACTGTGTGGAACAGTTTCATTTTTGGATTTACTTTTTATTTTTGTACAGTGTAGTAAATGTTGCCTTACGCAGAGTTTTAGGCTTGTGCAGGAAGATGTACAGTACATCAACAGCGATACTAGTCCTTAGTGTACTTGTGTGTGTATTTATGTCATACCAGGATTAAAAGTGATTTTTGTTCTGCTGTAGATAACCAGATGAAGTGGTACGATGGCACATATGTCCAATACTCCAACTGGGCAAAAGGCAGACCAAATGTAAACGGATCATTTTTGGCTGGTCTCACTACAGACGGCAACTGGCTTCTCATTTCAAATAAAAACCTTTTTGCAGAGTTCAAACAGAGGACCATTGTGACCTGCAAACTGGACCATGGTTGGTGTATGACACTTTACATCATCATTCATATTTCTCTCTCCACACCTGTTTTTATCGTTACTGGAAATATGTCATGCTTAAAATGATCTTACATGTTTCTTAATCCTCCTCTCCCAAGAACCAAAACAGAAGTACAACCAGTCATCCGCTGATTTTCAACGCTACGGTGACTTAACTTACACGGTTTTGAACCGTACGTTGAGTTGGTACCAGGCACTGGAAGAGTGTGGTCATCGTGGAGGCCACCTGGCAAGTGTCCATGACATCCAGCAAGATGAACATGTGAAGCTCATTGCCAAGACAGATGGCTTCCCACTCTGGATTGGACTTTCAAATCAGGACGTAAGAATTTTGCTTGACCAAAATCTTAGCAAACATATTTTAAAATGAATTATAGTTGAACTTTCCAGAAACAGCATACCTCATTTGGTTTACTTTCACATCGTGGTGACTCGCTCGTTATTTCACTTCAGCTGCCAACCAGATGGGCTAATATGTCTCTCTCTCTCCATGCAGGTTAGCGGCTCATCCTATGAATGGTCTGATGGAACAAGATTTGACCACAAAACAACCATCGCTGACTCAAAGGAGGACTCCAGCTCTGACAAACAAGAGACCAGCTGTTTTTTTGTAACCCCTGCTGGAGCCTGGGTGAAGACCAGCTGCAATGTATTGGTAGACGGAGCCATCTGCTACACCACCACCATCACCACCACTTCCGAGAGTAAGACACTCATCTCTTTTATATATAGAACCACATCATTCCTCTTTGAAATGATTCAGAGGAGAAAAAACTAGCACCTCTGAATCCTTATGGCAAAATTGTACCTTTGTATAAAAGTGATGCATCTACTTGTGACTTAAATTGTTTTTGAGTGGCATTGACCATCGTTCATCTTGTTTCTGTGTTGTTGTAAATCAGGAGCCCAGCTGCATGTTGCCCCCGAGGCCAATCACTGCCCTCAGAGCAACGGTATGCCCATCGGTATGTCCAAGTGGGTGCAGCATCAGGATCACTGTTACGCCTTCGACATGAGCTTCTACAACTACAGCGTCTACAGCATGGAGCGCGCCCAGAGTATCTGTCAGAGCATGGGTGAGTTCTTGTTTGGTGTATGAAACGTTATAATTAGTATTCATCTGAAGCAACTGCAGTCCATCAGTTGGGGTTATTTTTTTTTTTCTGTTGACAGATGCGGAACTGCTGACCATAAAAACTAAAAAGGAAAACGACTTTGTGTCAAAGTACATTTCTGATCACCCTCTCATCACCAGTCGTGTATGGCTCGGCATGGCCTTGGATACTCAAGGTAAACCCCATAATTGGACATAGAGGCTAGACAGTAAAACACAATTAACTTGGATTTAGCTGAGCATTCTGAGTAACAAGAGAATAACTGAGTATTAAAATGCCTGTCAATTAATTTTGGAGTGATAGCTGGTTCCAATGCAGTTTTGAATTCCAAGGTTGTTGACCCTTTTGTTCAAATTAAATTGAGTGCGCACACTGTTTTCTTTATTAGCTTGCATACTATGACCAAGATCTTTAAAGCCATGCAATCAATATTTTTATACCAGCAAGGGATCAAACGACTATGTATAACGTGAAAAGTTTCACTCATAGGGAGAAACCCACAAAGAATTATTACCCGACACCACAATCCCCCTCAGCTCTGTGGTTTGTTCGGTGCCTAGCACCAAACAGCAGACAGGCAAAGATAATGACTAGCCGGTGAACCTAGTCGAACATTTAGCAGGCAAAGAGCCTGATGTTTGGTGGAGTTGGTGGAGGCCAAAAACAGAGCTAAAAGGAGAGTGAATATTAAACTTAACACTTTCTTAAGTAAACAGAAACACAAAACACTCCAAACAATTGCTAATGTTGCTACCTTTCTGTTGGATGGTGTAATGTATCATTTTCAGCTGGTTGTACTGCCCCAAGTGGCCAAATTGAATAATGTTGTAACAAATCTGTCTCTTTTTCATTTCAATCAGATACTGTATTAGCAGTCATTATCACACAGAAACACATTGTTTGTGATATTTGTGTTGTGCCATAGTAATGATAGTCCCTCTCCCTCATTATCTGCTCATTCTTCCTCTTAGGTCAGCCTGTATCCTGGCAGGATGGCTCAGCTCTGGCGTTTTCTAACTGGAAGTCTGAAGCCTTGGCTACTGGGAAGAAATTCGCGCCCCACTGTGCCGTCATGCTGGCTGGAGATGAGGGAATCTGGAATTTTGTCAGCTGCGAGGCTAGCTACAGTCGTGTTGTCTGCAAAACTGATGCAAGTGAGTATCACAACTGCATTAAATGAGTAGTTTCACATTTTGGGAAATATGCTTATTTGCTTTCTAACCAGGAGTTAGGCGTGAAGATGGATACCACTCTCATACCTGTGCAGTAAATATATATCTGGAGCCAGCAAAACCAGCAGAGCTCCACCTTTTTAAAAGTTACATAATTGACATCAGTAATGGTTTTGCATGTTTAAACCAAATCAAATATCTTTACATTACTTAGTTTGTCTTTACACAGACTGTCTGAACTCCAATAAAAGCTGTATGAACTCAAACGTGATGACATCTTTATCAGTAGAGACACAAAGACCTCTAAAAAATGACTTGACTTCACTTTCGTTCCCTCAGAGTCTGCAGGCTCTCCTGTGGCGCTGGGTCTCTTCATCATTATCCTCCTCACTCTCCTCTCAGTCATCGGCTTTGTCGTCTATAAGAAGAAGAGAGCCCACCTCTCCTCTACAGTCCGCTACAAGAGGACCTTTGATGAGTCAGACACCACCAGTATTGTAACAGATACTGACTGAGCTTGCTTAAGTAATCAGCCTCAGGGAGTATTGAAGTGCCTGCCTTGTGTGCATTTTAGTACTTTTAAGCAAGAAAAGAGGCAGCCTTCCCCTTTTTTAAATTATTTATTTGTGCTGCTCAAGTTAGCAAACTTAATTGAAACTGTAAATATTGTTTGTGAATATCTGCCATTTCAGTTTCTTAATTTGGGTTATTTTAGATCCTTGTGATATACCTAATGTAAATACTCAAGCCAATTCTTTTTGGTGAATGTTGATCATTGATATTAATGGGATGGTTCAATAACTTTAGTGTGTTTTTTTTTTTTTTTTAGATTGTAAAGAGATTTTGAGTTGATTTATAGAAATATGCAACCCGACAAAATCTGTTTTACACTCCCGTTAAGCCTTAAAAGGTGAAATTGCACTGATGTATGAGTGACTTCAAACCATCAAAAACAAACTGCAGTTATTTATTTATACTGTATATACCATTTATACAATCCGTTCCAAATTCATTTTTCAGCTTCAGAAGGTTTGATAACACAGTCATAGACTTTTAAAAGGGAAAGCCCGAAAATACAGTGAAACCTATTTTTGTTTGACTCCAAGTGTTATCCAAATATTTTCTCCTTTAAATACTCACAATAATGCCCAGACCTCACTGTGAACAGCTGTAGAAGTAGTTTTCTACCAAAGTATGGCCTATAGCTGTCTACAAGCAAAAGGAAGAAACTGAGGTCTTTGGATCTTGTGTAAAAGTTTACTTATATTTGATGAGAAAAACTATCTGTAGTGAAAGAGTACACTCTGGTCAAGAAAATAATTTTTATTTTTGGATGGACTGCACCTTTAAAATAAGCAGAAACATTTTCCATGGATGACAATCTCACTGATTGTGCCTTTTAACATCATGACTTAAGAAGAAGTTGGAGTTTTTAAGTCACTGGATCGGCTAATTTTTCATTTAATTTACTTATTAGTGTCTACAAATGTTTTAGTTGTCAGTTTATAAATGATGGAAGAGAAAATTTTTAAATTTTAGTTCTGCTGATCAGCTTTAAAAGAATATCGCAGTCTTAGCCTCAAACTGAATCTGACACCTGTTTATATAATTTCTTTGTTTCTTAGATCTGAATCTTCCATGTACTTAACTACTGAGCAAGAAAGCACTTTAATATGTCATGGAGCTTCACCTACTATGTTTAAGCACAATGAGGTTTGAAGAGTTTTTAAAGTTGTTTGAATTGCACTGGTGTTTGCTGTAAAGGCTTTGTAAATAGGTGATGTTTGTTTTATAACAAGAATGAACCAAAGATGCTCTGACTTGTTTGAATGTCAATAGCCCGAGTTTTCCTTTCAGTATGTGGAAATGCCTCCATGTGGCTCGTTAACCCATTCTTGTCAAGGTGTAAACCAAATGCTACAGGTGTTTTGTCTTTGTTTTTTTTTTGTAACTTTTCCACCGCCCCTAAACAGATCTATCGGCTCAAATCAGGTACGATATCATACCAATAAAATTACCTGTCTTCAGAGACTTGTCTTTTTCAGTCTTGTTGACTGTAATTAGTGAGTGTGATGAAAAGTTATTATTGTTATATATTATCATCTTCAGATGAGATTAGTCATGCTAGTCAAGCTAGCAAATAGTCCACCTCAGCTGCATGTAAAAAATAATTCTGAGATGCATTTTAAATGGAAAATCCACCCTAAAACAGAATGTACACTGAGCTATAGCAAACATTTAACAGTAGAGTTAAGATTTACAGACAACTGACTGGAAATCAGCATTAAACCTGAATTGAGGATGACACCATGCAACACTTTGGAGTTGGTCCACTGCAAGTGAAAGTTTGAATCCCTCCATGAACTCATACGAGATATTTCATCCAAACAACTTTTATTTTACAGCTTCCAGCGGTAAATTGTTTTAGTAAGATCACTGAGGCTGCTGAGAGTGTCTTAGTTTTTCCGTTATTCACCAGAATTACTTCTAGGGGACTTATCAGTGTTCACAGGGCTGTACGATGTTAAAATTAAGATGCAAATTCTGCCTTATGATGGATTTGTCTCTTCAGCCTTAGGAATTTTCTCCAGCACATTTTGTACTGGCCTGATAATCGCATTGAATTTTGTTTCACTTCATCTTATTTGAATTGCAGAACAAATCTGACATCTGACAGGTCTGGGACCAGGTTAATTTAGAATTGCTACCATGTCAGAGGTGGCAGCTCCTTACAAGTGCTGGGAGTTTTGACTTTGTACAGCAATATACTTCTAAGTGAGAGGATGAAGCAGAGGTTCAACCTCACCATTAGTACATCCTATCAGACAGGTCTGGTAACATCAAATTTGAGCGTGATTCTAACAAGAAGCACCTGTGTGTTACCAACACTGATCAGCCACGACATTAAAACCGGTAACTGGCTTTTATGTTGTGCCTGCAACATCAACAATTAATAGTAAAATATACTAGTAAATAAAAAAACTAAACAGAAAAGGCAGTCTGCATTCAATCTTTATTCACAAAATTAAAAGCATGAAACTAGATTTGTAGATACATAAAGCATTTCAAACACTGAAACAAAGATGAGGAAAATTTGTTGATGTGCAAGTTTTTTCTTTTTAAAATGTATTCTCGGTGGAAAAAATCAGAGGAAAACAGATGGCAAAAGGAATAATCGCAACCTTTTCTGTTCTGTCTCAAAAGCATTCGTCTTCCCATCAAACCTTAAGTCAACACTTGTCACTGTTGTCCTTCTGTTCTATTTCTGCCTTATTTGAACATTAAAGCACTTGTGGTATAACAGTTAAGAAAAAAAAAAAAAAAAAAAAAAGACTTGCATTTATATTTAATTATGATTGAATAAAGTGCACTCTCATAGAAACTGAAATACAGTGGTGTCAAAATTTTTTAAGCACTACTTCATTTCAAGTTTGCATATTTGCAAAAGCCACCTGCATCAAAGGCAAGACATATTCTGTGCTCTTGGCATTTCTCACTTGCACTTCAGATGAACATGATGTCAAAGCATGTGTGAAAACTGGGTGAGGTACCATATGGCATGGAATAGCCCTGCAACTTAAGATAAACCTGACCCACTTTTTTCTTTTTTTTTTTTTTTAACCCTCATTCCACCGCATTCACATAATTAGTACTCCTCTTCAAGATCGTCGTCCAGGTCAGAGAACTCAATAGATGGCCTGTTGTCTCGCACATCCTCGTCACTGTCCCCGTGGGGAACTGCAATGCAGAGACATTAAGTCAAATTCTGTGGTCCCATAATAATAATAATAGCTGTAAACATGGCAATTACAGATGTAAGCCCGCTGGCAGCCAATCAGGCCTGCCTTTCAACAAATACAAAACCATAGGAGAGAAGGACAGAGACACATACTTTCAAGATTGTCCATGTGTTCATGAAGGATTCTCACCAGGTTGAATAACTGGGTGAGAAAGGGAAGAATTATCTTCTTTTCAAGATGTGTAGTCTGCCACAATTCAACATCTAAACATTTTAAAATTTTGTAAATTAGCACTGACTTGAACATCGGCATTTCGGTGCGTAAGCAGGCTATGTGCAAACATAATGTATACTGTAATGTAATCTGACAAGAATACGATACAAATGGCTTTCAGCCATTGTTGAGGAAAAACTAATGTAAGATGATCTGCCGTAGTGCTGTGTGGTGTGTCTGTGTGTGTTCTCACCCCAGCTGCATCAACAGCTCCCAGGACATCAGAGAACCTCTGCTCACAGAAATGCAGCAGCACCACCAGATAAAGACCGCTGCTGATGAACTCATCATATTCTGACTGCAGAGCAAGAAAAAGACCTTTCAGCACAGTTCTTTTCAGTATATAATGATGATGGGTGACAGAAGAAACCCCAACATTAAGTGCCTTGGTAAGGTCTCTGCAACTCCGCTGGAGGGATGAACACCATTCTTTTAAAAAAAGACCTTTCCTTATTTGGTGTTTTGGTCCAAAAATCTCCCAAAGATGCTCAGTTGGGTTGAGATTTGGTGGCATTGAACACCATAGCGTAGGATTCACATAATTTTCATACTCAAACCTCTCAGTGACTCACGTGGAAGAATCAGCGTTCATTGTGTTTCCCTCACTTGATCCGACTGTTGGTTTAAACCCCCCCCCCATATATAGATCTAGATATCTCTCTCTCTAAATCTACATAGATATCTATATATAGATCTCTATCTATATCTATATCGTATATATCTAGATATGTGTGCAACGGTAACCTGATCCTATGACATGGCTTTAATCCATCGCAATTACACATCATACAGTTCCTCTACAGTATACCACGCTTTATAGTTCTATTAGTTATGTTACTTATAAAATCACAAGTAAAATTAAAATCAGCCCCAGGAAATGGAAAGTGAAATGACTCACTTGCACATGTGTCCTGTATAACTCCTGAATGTCAAAGTTGTCTATGTTTAAGCGCAGCTTCTCCTTGCAAAGTTCACATGTTGTGATGGCCTCAAGGTTTGTGCCTGAGAGGGGGAGAAGAAGAAGAAAAAAAAAAAATTTCAATTTGTTGACGACATGGGGCTGGTGAAAACTGCAGCCGTATCAGGTCTGTATTTACCTGAGCCAATTTTGGAGCGAAGCCACCTCTTGATGCAATCCTGGTGGACGTATTGCAGACTGCCGGTACAGCGGCAAGGCTGAATCAAGGGGTTGGAGGCCGATTCCTCCCCCATCTGGCAGATTCGGCACAGGTCGCCTTCTTCCTCGTCAGAATCCTCCAGAAGCAGTCTACAGCAGGAAAAGATGATAAAGTATTTTTTTTTTTTTTTTTTACATCTCATGTTTCAAATATATAAAAAAGAAAAAAATTAGGAAGAAAAAAAAAAAAAAAAAGAAAACTTTTACATAAACTTTTTTGGCTTTTTGGCTCACCTGCAAGTCACAAAAAACAAAAACTAAATGTACTGTAATAATTGATCTAAGATAAATTTATAAAAATTATAAAGCCATGGATTGTAAAGAGACAGTCATTAATTATTTTTTGTAAGCTCAGATCGTTTCACAATATGATGTAAATTTGTATTTATAAAAAAAAAAAAAAAAAAAGTTGCAGCCTGATAAAAATTGATGCTTATGATAATCTGCGTTGAGCAAAATTGCAAAGGCAATTTCGACTATTAATCCGGATAATACAAACTGTATAGTGTTCCAGGTGTATTTCTAAATTAGCAGTGTGATATAGTCAGCTGAGCTGGAACAGAAACAGCCCCAGAACATCTTGTTTTCTATTCAATGTTAAATACACAAGATACAACGTGGGAATAAAACAGTATTTGAGGTTTTGGAAGGCATCGCTAACGCAGCAAGGCTAACAACATGCTAAGCGAAGGTCAGAAACATCACGGACCAAGTCCCACTATACTTAAAATACAAAATAAACTGATATTCATATGATCCACCTCCCATTGAAACAGCAACACACACAAATTACCCATATTACCTGAATATTTGCTGGTTTTCTAAGAGGCCAGGAAGTAATAAATGCCTATTTTGTGGGAGATCAAAATCCATTACCTCTCCTTGATCTTGCGCAGCTTCTCTTGATCCCTACTGGAAATGGGCTTTTCCCTCTGGCTGTCCAGCTGGCTCTCAACGCCACTCAATGGACCCATAGGAACCGAAAGGTTTTCATATACTGCCACTCTGCGGCGTGGCGAAAATTCAACCGAGACATCTTCAAGTTCAGGTAATGTTTCATCCTCGAGTCTGCAGGGACGACCTGCTCCAAAGGCCTCTAAACCAACTGCTCCTTCCTCTTCTTCATTCTCCTCCTCCTCCTCATCCTCCTCCACGTCCTCCTCCTCCTCATCATCATCCTGTGATGCTTTATGCTCAAGGTCATCCCACCTTCTCAGTAAATGCTGTGGACGGCTGTAGCCTTCTTCTAAGCCTGCAGCCGAGTGTGCACTCTCGTCCCTTGCATGTCTTCTGAGGCGAGAGAGTAGGGGAGGGCAGCGGCCACGGAGAGAGGAGGAGAGCCAAGAGGAGCTGTTGCCTCCTCCACTGCTGGTGTTATTACTACTGCTAGCAACAGGCTCTCTCCACGATGCCATTCTGGATCGAGCCAAGCCACTATGATAGCCAGCGCTGTTGTTTTCCTGGATAGGGGCGAGGTCTGCTCTGCGATTCCTGAGGCTACCCAAGGTCGTCTCTGACCCTCCAGCGTCAGGGTCCACGCTAGACATCCTGGCTCCCTCGTCACTGTCCACAGACTCTCCACCGGTTGATGGACTGTCATCGTCAAGAGAGCGAACACTGGAAGATCCGCTAGAAGAGTCTTGGCTGGAGCGCCGTGAAAATAGACGGGACAAAAGGCGTCGTGTGGAGCGACGGCCCTCTGGCTCTCCGCCATTGGGGGCCGGCCTTGGAGGGAGCGTGGCCTCTGGTCTTGCCAGGGGAGTGGTGTACCAGGGGGTGTGGGAGGAGTAAGAGGAGGCGATATCTGAGGAGGATTCAGGGTTTCCTGTTTGTTCCTGAGAGGAGTTGAGGGTGGATGAGCCATTCAAGAAACGGGCTGTGGTTCTGCCGCTCAAGTTGCGCATCAGAGGAGAAGACCGTTGGGAGGTTGAAGATGAGAGGTGGCGATTTAGGGAGCTCTCTCTAGCGGTGGTGTACGAAGGAGAGGAAGAGTAGGCAGTCTCTTTGGGCCGAGCTCCCTGTGCATACGTGGAAGTCACCCTGTCTGTCTGATCTGAAATGAGGGGAGAGAAAAGACTGTAAAATTGCATGTAGACTGGTTGTGTACTCTGCATGTGTGTTTACGTCACAAAATATGCATACACAACGAGGAAGCCACTCCAGGAGTCCTAATACTTCTTTCTCCCAAACCTGAGAGACTGGGCTCATTCTTTGTCTCCTGCTCTCTCCTGGACAACAGCGGCTTCGAGGAGGAAGACGATGACCGTGAGAGTAAACGGCATGAGCCCCATGACGAATCAAACATCTCATTTTGTTTTTCACCTTTACCTGTTCAAAAAATAAAATAAAATATGAGCAGGCAAACTGTTTTGAGGTTTGCTGGGTTCATTTCCAAATCAGATTAATATTGAAGGGAATTACCAGGACATGACATCAACTTGACTTGAATTAAGATCTCTGGTTAAATCAAAAGCCTTTTCACAGATTTCTCTAAATATGCCCAATACAGGCAGAGAAAAGGTCATTTTTAAGTTTAAGTACATGTTTAAGACATTTCTGTAGTAATCCATGCCTGATGAGAGCCAGGAAGTATATGAGTGCTAACTAAATCTACTACTGAGAGAGACCATGCACATAGGCTTTTGATCTACAATCCACTCACAAGTTACAGCACATTTAACATCTCAAAACGTTTTCACATTCAAACTTATTAAAAACATATGTTGCAGCTGGACCTAGTCGAGATTTATGCATCACTAAATCCAGTTGCACCACACAAACTAGATTTTACATAGAGATTAGTTGTTACTTAATATTTGCACCTAGTAACTGCCAGGTGTAACTGTTGTGTGTCCCGCTCAACCAACTGACAAAGTTAACATTGGCTTGCTAATAAATCACCCATTTAGAGTGAAGAGATAAAGAAATGTAACTAAATGGTCCTGACACTTAATGCTGTTTAATAGCAATGTAAACAGAAGTTTTTTTTAACAAAAAGAACAGCCATTTGATTATGGAGACGTCGCAGCCCTCCACTGCAGTTGATTGGACAAAATTAGGAAATACAATGTTCAGCTAGAGCCATGCAGTGGGGGTGCACTGTGAAGAAACTGTATGCAGTGTGTATTAGCATCTCAGTTTGTCACATATCCCCGCCACATCAAAAAGGATAGGATACGGGTTCAACCATTGGCTAAGTGTAACAGTAACAGTTTTTTCTTATGACCTCCACAAGTCTGGTATTATGTACCTCTGCCACTGCTGAGCCCATTACTGGAATAGGTGGATCCTGTAACTGAGGTGCTGGCCGTTGTTGAGTAGAGTCCTCTGTTGCTGTATGACAATTTGGCCCTTTTAGAATCGCCATCACCACTGGAGTTCACCAGACCGGAGCGCATCCCCAGCCTCCCCTCAGAATCACCCTTGGAAAATGAAGGCAGACATTAAAAAATAAATAAAATCAATCAATAAATCAAATAATTATTATTAATTTATTTTAATTATTATTATTATTATTATTATTATTCCTCTAACCTCTATCATAATGTTTCAAGTTTTATAAAATATGTTTGGCAAGTCTGTATTTTGCCTTCTCCACACAAATGACACAGTACAGCGTCAGTACCAGTTTGCTCCTGCTGCTCAGAGAGGATTCAGCCCATGGGCGATCATAAGATCTGCTGGAGGACGTCAGAGAAGTGGGCAACTTCCAGCTGGTGGAGCGACTGTCAGAGCTGCTGTAGTCTCTGGACGAGCTCAGGAGACGAGAATTCTTCAAAAAGGAGACAAGGTAAAACACAACACATGGCATTAGTTAGTACTTATGTCTGAGCAAATACTTAATACGAATATTTAAAAGAGCAAAATGGAAACACAATTCAAGTTAACTTTTCCCATATTTTAGTTGGGGGACAATAACTTGTGGTGTTATTGAACAATGTTTTGATAAGTGAGTCACCATTTTGTTCGGATCTCATGCCCTACTAACACAGGCACAAGCATGTGGGTAATAGGATACTTATTCCTGCCAAGAGTTCTACACGGTTTTGGTGGTTTTAATGCAGCACAGTAATAAAGAGCAAAGGAAGGGAAAGAGCTGCAATGATTAGGTTGATTAATCAGCTAAAATTAATCAGCAACTATTTTGCTAATTGAATAATCATTTTAGACATTTTTTAAGCAAAGATATTAAATATTTCTTCTCTTCTCGCTTCTCAAATATGAGTGTCTGATGCTTTTCTTTGTCACATATGATAGTAAACTGAATATGTTTGGATTTTGGACTCAGACAAAAAGACATCTGAAGATGTAACCTTGGGCTGGGGGAAATTATAACGGGCATTTTACACTATTTACTGTCGGTTTGTAGATAAAATTATTAATTAATTCATTAAATAATTGGAAAATTACGTGATAATGAAAATAACTGTTGATTCAACCCTAAAGCTGATGCCAATTTAGATGTAAACAATACGTTTTAAAGATTGGTGTGTTTTAGCGAAAAACAAAACAAAACCCTGAATGTAAACATAGCTGTTTACAAGAAAACTTAACAGGATACCTTTAATGGCCTGTAACTGTAGAACTGATAGGAAACATTTCTGCACACATTTTTTTCTTGTAAACATTCCTGTTTCATAGGAAGTGTTCATGTTACTCATGGTGGAAGAAAAACTTAGTGTCTGAACTCACAGTATTTTAAGAGGATAGCTTAAACTAGTGCTCATCTTAGTGTACCCGCAATAAATAAAATCACAGAAGGTGAGCGGTTTGTTTGGTCTTTGCATCTAGCTTGGAGTCTTCTGGAAATAACAGGGACAACCAGACAGGGCCCAGGCCAACAGTAACACTATCTTTTGAGACAGGGCCTTGATGGGCAGCAGGACTCAAATACACACGTGTGCCAAGGAATCTAGGCTGCCCTAAAAAAAGACCTTCAAAATATCTGCTGTTGCACCACTTATACACGTAGTTAGCTACTGTACCATGGCCCTTAGGGAACCTGTCAGAAAAAAAAAGCTTACTGGAATTACCTCTCTGATATACATTAGAAAGGTAGATGAATAAAGCACCAAGTGGAACAGAAACACAGGTATGGTAGGATGACATAGGCTCGGGCCCCACAAGTGCTGTTGTTGTTCCTGACTGTTTGTCCAACTTAAAAACATTCCAGCTGACATCGTCACCCTATATGACCTTTGTACATTGGGGCTGAATTAGATGAAGTCTGTGTTCAACTACAATGACAGCTAAAAACCAAATACGTACCAAATAAACTCCTAACAAGCATCTTAAGTGAATCTAATGTGAAACTAGCACCATATACAGGACACCATGACTCAGACAATAAACCGAGGGAATAGTGAAGTGGATTTGAACTATATATGCTGTGGGTAATTTCATAAAAAGGAGGTGTGCACTGTTTTTAAACCAGCAATGCTATGTATGGCTCCTAGCCTTTAGCCATTTCTGTGCAACAAGCCTGTAGGCTGTGCAATCAGCCTACCTGTTGGTCCAGGTCTGCTTTGTAAGCTGATGATGCTCTAGGGAAGCGGTCATTATTCAGCACCGTCTCCCGACTGTACAACCTACTGGAGCCCAGTAATGAGGGGGAGACTGTCGGACTGGATGTGTAGGACGACCTTGAGCTGGGCAGACAAAAAGGAAGTCTGCGAGACCTGGAGTCCATCGTGGATTGCCTTGAGCCTAGTGAGATGAAATCCAAAGATAATATTGCACAACAAAATGTAACATCGTCCGAGTCTGCAGCCTAATGAAACTGCATAGTCGAGGTGTGGTATCCGGAAGTTTGCTGGCTTATAAGTGCAGCTGTTATTCCACACCCAATGACAAGACTGGGCAAGTCTTGCAGCACAGACTTTAAAAGAAAAAAGGGGCCTGCCTGTTAAGTACCAAGGCTTGGTGCTCTGCTGTGCTAGCACTTCTGATTTGTTGATTGGGCACATGTGACAGTGTGTCTGTAAACACTAAAACCTGCCACCATGCTGCTTCCTGGACTTGGTGTCAAAGTCACAGTGCCTATCTTTGGGACTGTGAACTCTGTCACATGAACATGACACTACCAAGAAGCAAACAGCAGCACTGTGTGCCGAGCATCCAAGCAAGGTAGATGCTCTTTAACAGTTAGATACTAAGATCATTTATTATTAAGCTGCATTAGCAAATCCAACACACAGTGCAGATTCTCACATATTTATTTAAGTAACCGTAAGTGCTAGTTGATGTATCAGCTGAAAGTCAAATATACCAGAGGACCCGGAAGGGAGAGTTGAGAGTTTCCAACGTAAGTTGGTACAGTTTGAGTTACTCCCTGGTAGTGATACATGGATCCATGGACATTAGCTACAGCACCTGTGGTCAAATATAGCTCAGCGAGCCAGCACCCTGTCAGACTGGAATGAACAGCAGTAAATAAAGCCAGATAAACATTTTTAACCACATTTTAGCCACAACACAACACTTAAACCTTTTAAAAAAAAACACCCACAACAGAATACAAGATGTTTAGAGAAACAAAAAAGGGGATTATTAATAAACAAACAAATAATTTCATGAAAGAAAAGTATTCAGAGGACAACAAAAATATAAGAAATACAGTAAAGATTTTGCATATCATGGTTAAAGATGTGTGTTCCTAAAAGAAATGGTCCAATTTGCAGCTTTTAAAAATTCTATGCAAAAAGCTGCAGGTGTCATGTGACCTGGAATACATACTCCGTTGCCAGTTTATAAAAAGGTACATCTGCCTAAAATTAGTGTAGCCTAATAAATACACACCCTACAATAAAGCCCATCTTCACAAAGTTTATAATGTTTAGTTTGTGTTGTAACTGAACATTTCTGGGAGGTACTGATTAATTAACTGATTGTAGCCATTTTGGAGGCTGTACTTTGTGGTGCTGTTGAATTGTATTGCCTTTTACTGAAAGATGTCTCTAATTTTTTGTCTAACACAAAGCCTGTTTATGTATCAGTATGTATCAATATCAGGGCAATTGAATTAAACAGCCCCACGAACAGCCTCCATACTGACCACAATATTGAATCAACACACATCAAAAACAGTGTCCAGTTACAATAAACATCATCACATTCAGGAAAGTGATTGCAGTAGTTTTAACTTGGTTTAAATGACCAGAAACACCGGCAACTGACCACAACACCTGTAACCAACCGCAACACAGACATTAGCGGGTTTGCGTCTTCCAATTCGGCACTTAAGGGCAAAGTTGAAGGCAACTAGAGTTACAGTATCGCACCACTTACTGTTGTGAAAGGGTGTTAGGCATCCTAGTTTAAGCCTTAACACAGTTTGCATCCCACATTCAGATATTCAAAACCGTTATGTTTTATTTGTGAAAGCAAAATAATGGTGAGTTCAATGCTTCTTCTCCATCCAGACAATAGACCAGATGTAACTTTAAAAAAAAAACAAAACACATTGATACCAATCAAACCTGGGCATGATTAACAAATAGAGTTGAGTAATGGTTTAAGACACGATTTCAGATTTGTTCTTTTTGAAATTGCCATTTTGTGTTTTCACAAATAGAATAAAAGGTTTCACAAATCTGAAGCTGTTTTAAACAGTCTTTAGCTTCTCCTGGTTCAATCATCTCGAGGTTTGACAAGTACATGCAAGGCTACAGTGCGTGTTTGAGCTGGATGTGGTCTGATGTAGACTGATGTGGTCTAGATAAGGAAAAAGCCCTGAAATTTTTTTTTAAACGAGGGTGTCTACCACATTTTCACTACAATACCTGGGGGGGGGGGCGGTAGCTGAATATTTTACTTAGTAATTTAATAATAACTCTCAGCAGAGGCAGTTTATTGTGAAATCACTGACTTTAAAAACTTGGTTTTGTGTTTTCGACGTGAGCTAGCATTACCTTTGCTTCGTCTTCTACTCGATGACTGATAATTTACCAACTATCTTCTCGCCACCAAATTGCAAATAAGGTAAAATGTCAGTTAGCTTATCAACTAGCTGACCATCGAGCGCTGGATAACGTCTAAAAAAAAAAAATCGTAATAAATGAGCATTAACTTTAACCTACAGTTGTCGTTTCCTGTGCGAAACGTACCGTTACTGTCGTTTTGCTGACTACATTCGACTGCAGTGCACATTTCATATGCCACGGCCACAGAACACCGTTAACTGCCAACAAAGAAAAAAGACGCCGTTTTGCTTGTTTAGCATTTGCAAAGTCAGCTGTCACTGAATGCTGGCCGCCTCCCTGGCTTGTGGCTGTTCGGGTGTGCTAACGGAATAGTTCAGCTGTTGTTTTTTTTTTTTTTTTCCGACGACTGGGCAGAGCCTGACAACTCAGTTAGCTACATGCTAACTAGCTGGCTAGCTTATCGTCTGTGCGCTGGCGTTAGGGAGTCCTGGAAATTTACGTTACTCGGCAGCGCTTGGGCTTAACGATCGACTGCTTTTCGCCCGGGGCAGTTTCAGTAACAAGTGAAAAATTAACAGAAATAATAACATAACACGTCAATGCACTGTCAGCAAATATCCTCACCTTTGATTTGAGTCTCTCTTGCTTTAGCACAACGGGAACGATGGCGTCTGTGTTGACGGCTGTTGACACAGAAGATCAGCTTATTTGCATTGAACCGGTGGGAGTGGTTTCCAGGAGGATTGCTTTCAGGTGCTTCATCATCCTTATGCACATGGTTCGTACACGTTTTTTTTTTTTTTTTTCTTTTCTTTTTTCTTTTTTTTCTTTTTTGAGTTAAATTTAAGACAACTAAATTAATGCACCCCGACAAGAATAGGAACACTCATGAGAAAATCGCACCGACTTTGACACCACAAAAATGTCCAGGCCAAGTCAAACAGCGCCTCCGCGTGGCGGGTCGATCGTACTTTCTCGCGAGGAGATTCATTCCATCACCACTGCTCATGGGTTCATGCCAATGCAGGCCCACAAAACTTGGCCCCCTCCAATGCAGTTAGGCTCTGGAACAACCCGACTACACCTGGCTTTACAAGAGATCCGCGGGGGTCCTGCTGCTTTCTCAAAGAAACGTCACACAGGAGGTACACCGTGCAAATGTTTTAGGCTTTAAAAGTGAAGATGAGGATGCTTTCGGGAGTAAAGCCGTGATTAATATCAATTAACGTCACACAAAGTGCAGTCAAATTAAAAAAAAGAAACAAAAAACGTGAATCTTTGGCAGATTCAGGCTGTCTATGTGTCTTCCATCTCTTCAATGTAATCCCAGACTGACTCCATGATGTTGAGATCAGGGCTCATAGGGGGGGCAGACCATCTGTTGCAGGACCCCTTGTACTTCTTGTCGCTAAAGATAGTTCTTCATGTCCCTGGCTGTATGTTTTGGGCCCGTTGTCCCACTGCAGAATGAATCTCGGGGCCGATCAGACGCCTCCCTGGTGGATGGGGAAGGATCTAAACATCTGAAGTGCCCTAAACGTTTGCACAGTGATGCTTGACACTTGCTTATACAACACTACAGAGCAGGGTCGGACTATGAAGCTTGAGGGTTTTGCAACATCTGTGGAATGAGGCATGCAAAAGTCACAACAAGCCAGTATTACTGACAGCATTGAATGTGCAAGTGTATTCCCTGTTGAAAGTGCCGTATGTGCCATGAATTTTGTAGCAGGTGAATTGTTGTTGTTCTCGTTGTTATTTAGACTATAACTCTCTGATACTGAGTACTGTTTGAGGATGCAGTTCCCCCTCTGAAATTATAATTCAGTCATTTCATTTCATAAAGGCAGCAGTTCAGCATGTGGTCTGTTTGAGTTTGATTTTTCATTTCCAATCATATAGTGCAGACACTGGGGGAAGGTAACTAAGTACATTTACTCAAGTGCTGTGCGTAAGTGATGTGAGATAATGTAAGTTATGATTTGGCGCTGTATAAAAGAAATTGAATTGAATTGAAGTACAGTTTTCAGACACTTATACTTTATTTTATTTACATTTGCACTTTCTTTTACATTGTATTTCCATTTAATGCTACTTTATACTCCTACTTGGGAACATTTCAACATTTCAATATTTACATACATGTTGCTGATAATCCTTTTACGTTTACTTAAGTAAAGTCAGAACTGAAAGACTTTTACTTGTAATAAGGGTTTTTACAGTCGGCAGAGAAATGAGATGTTTTTTCCATCATTGTTTGACATCTGATCATTATGATTATGGCTGACTACTTAAACCTCACACTAGTCAACTCCCTAATGTGATAGGTGGCCAAGACATGAGGAATAATAATGGAATCTAGGAAGTGTGAAATATATGACTGTGGATTTGTAGATACAGTGAGAAGAAAGAGAGTGTAGCAGATTATACATTTCATGTGATGAAGGAATATATTAGCCATCATAATACGGGAAGAGAGACAGCAAAGATTGTGTTTGAATTACATCTATTTTTATCTGCCATGATCATATTGACATTTGCATTAAAATGTTGAATAAATCCATTAAAACATCTCAATTGTAGCAGTTTGAAATTGGATGTATTTGCTTGAAAGTTAATGTCATTTAAAAAAAAATTACATTCAAGTTTCAAGTGTCTGTCATTTGCGTACAATATCTCGTGCAAACCAATCATTGGATTTTAACTTAACTGGGGCAAGTGATGCGTCTTATGTGCATCATAGCATTCTGACATTTTCAAAAAACTGCCCCAAGGAAGACACTGTAAATACAAGTCAAAACTAATGAATGAATACTCTGCTTGCAGCTACTTACATGCTTTCCAGCAGTGCTGAGCAAATGCCAAACACATCAAAAGAGTCATGAACACAGAAAACACATCTCATAATTTAGCAGCTCCTCCTAAAGAGAAAGGATTTGGAGCAGAGTTACAAGATCATCCATAGAAAACACAGTGAACTTTCTTTGTGGGGACTATTTCTTCCACAGAAAGTATTTTTTAATGAAAACTGTTCACAATAACCTGTGGATTATCCAGAGTAACTCTGTTTCTGGAAAAAGATGTTGATTTAAAAAAAAAAAAAAAAAGATGTTCAATGCTTTTAGCACTCAATTCGTTATTGGGATGGAGGCAGAAATCCCAGAAATGGATATCTCCAGTCCTGGGTAAATAAAACCAAGAGTCTGCATTCTTGGGTGCTATGGTAAGAAGGGGAAATATGTATATATATATTTTGAGTTTTTGTTTAAACCTACCCTTTAGCAGTTTAGACAGTGAGCAAAACATCAGTAATCTCACATATTGCAGCTGAAAAGGAATGTTCATTGTAAATAAGTTAGGTAAGTGAGCGGGTCAATCTTAGATAGATCGATAGATAATGCGGTAAATAGTAGTTAATGATTGTAAATGCCTACATTTAGTGCTTCCCTCAATTAAAAGAGCACTGCAGCCAAGCACTGACAGTTCTGACTTGAGGTTGCAGCCCCAAACTATAGTGACAGATATTGTAAAAGGGACAAAATGACAATAGTAAAGAAGTAACAAAGACTCAGTCCTGAAAAGGCCATTAATTCCTAAAAAGAGTATTTACTGTCTTTCTTTAAATGTAGACACCGCTTTAGATTTGTTTGTGAGCACAAAACCACAGTTTAAAGTCTGTACAAAGTCACATGGTTCATCAGCCTGCCCTTGTGATATAGTGTGTGCTGATGCTGCTGTTGCTAATTTTGTCATTTGCTTTACTCGTTAATGCTGCTGCTGTTGTTGACGATCCCAGTTTACTTGACAGTTACCAGAATCTGGGTCATCTGCAACAAAGGTAGCCCACACATACACACAAACACACACACACACGCGCGCACACACACACACACACACACACGCACACACAACATACACACACAGTGGTGTCCGGGGGTGACGTCATTATGTAAGCCAGGGGACGTGAATAGCCACTAAGAGGCACTGTAGATCACACTTTTCTCTCAACACCCTTGGAAGAGGCAGGAGAGCTTCACTATTATTTGCATGCCAGAACTTGGTGTTTGTTTAGTCAGGGAGGCAATTAAAGCCAATTTCAACAGGTTTAATTAGATTGATTTGAATAATTGGTTTGAAAGGCATTGTAGATCTCATCTTCACAGTAAATCCAGGATTAGGAGCATTCATATGATTTGCATACTTTAACTCAACATCTAATTTAGTAGACCCCAGGAATCACTGATCAGAGATAAGTCTGAACACGTACTTTTTATTACTCTGCCAAGGAGGTTATGTGATCACCCATGTCTGTTTATATGTTGGTTGGTTTCGTTTTTTATTTGTCAGATGGATTACGTGAAAAGTACTAAACTGAAACCAAATTTGGTGGAGGGATGGAGCATGTGCTTGAGAAGAGCCCGTTAAATTTTGGGGCAGATCCAGATCATTTACTATGAATTAGAATTTTCCTCTGAAGTCTGGTGCTTGTTGTTTCACATTGGCCTCGTTGTAGGTCTGCACTCTACTGAGCGCATTTTCTAGTTCATTTTGTTCCTTTTTGCCGATATGGGCCTTATTGTGTTTTTTTTTTTTTTTTTTTCTACCAGGTAAAATAAATTTACTATCTGAAACTGTAACGCACTGAATTCATGTTAAGTGTGTGTGGGTCCAGGAAGGTCAGTGTGGAGCAGAGAGGGAGCACTGTTACACAGCAGATGCGTAATAACGTGAAGGTCAACAAGATACTCATCACGCTGGGTAAAATGTAGCACTTAACAGGCCCAGTGATCCATTATCAGTCGCATGTACGTATACAAGAGTGAACAGTGATCAAACCAAGTGTAAATCTTACCCAAGGCTAAAAGAACAAGAGGTGAAGGAGAAACAGAGAGCGAAAGGGATAAATATAGGAGGGCGGTGCTGCAGATTAATTGCTGACAAAAAGGACACATGACCCAGACAAATGAGGAAGTACAAGGTCTGGTGAGTTAGGGAGGAGGCTGCGCAACTCACTTGTGGGTCTGTAGGCCAATGCCAATGTGCAAACCCCCCACCCCCCACCCCCTCCTTCAGACACATGATTCTATGTGAAGAGAGCCTACAAGCTCTCCTCCCCCAGTGCTGCTGATAGGACGATAATGGAGCAGTCCTTGGAGTTGTTTTTCATTCATGCTAGCTGTGACAGGGGAGGAACATGCTTTTTTTTTTCCCACTGGGGGCAGCTAACTCTTTCAGCTTAGATCATGGGCATGTAACCTGAGATTTGCACACAATGCCGTCCTCTCTCTCAAATCCTCTTATTTATGTGCCGTGGATATGAGATGGATACGTACCTGTCTCTCTGAGCTCGTGTTCGTTTATGGCCACTGTAGAGGATGACACGGTACAACAAATTGGTGGTGGATTTTTCCCCTCAGCTTTCAACTGGACTGTGTTTATCGAAATCAAATTGCTCAACAAAAATTATTCCAAACTTTAACCGCAACAACTTTGACAACATCTAAAGGAATACAGAGGTGTTGATGTTTACCCTCTCATGAAATTGACTTTATCTTGAGCCTTAAGACACAGCGAAAACTGCAAGAATGTCTGGATTTGTCCAGCAATGTGTAATCACAAAGGAATGTCCTGAGACATTTCTGCTTTTCCTCTACAAGACCCCTCTTTTCCCACGGCTAGTCCAGGTCTTGAGAATCTGCTTCCTCTCACTCTCTCTCCCTCCCTCTGTCTCCCTTCCTCCCTCTCTCTGTTTGTGGAGACACATGAATGCCACAAAGGCTGGTTTATAGGAGAACTACAATACAAGCCCAGTGTCTTCAAGAGCTCAAAGAGCAAGAGTCTGTGCTCTCTGAGAAACCTCTGGGAAGGAACATCTAGGCTAAGGTTGTAAGTTATTTCCAGTGTAAATCAAACAGAAGATTCATGGAAACAAACACGCAACACAGCAGAGTTGAGTGAACTAAGCACATATTGTAAGTTGTTGTCCTGGGGGAATTTCCTATGTTGTGTTGCTTTTAGAAATCTTCTCACCAAGAGATGACAACCCAAGAGGTTCAGAAACTGTGTAGAACGGCAAACCGCAGGCTTAATGTGGCCAAAGATTTGTGTTGTGTGAAAGTAAGTGTTATGCTTACTGTGCTTCTCCGTTGATAATGGTCTCATGGCAACTTGGGACCAGACTGATAATGTATTTGTATTTATTTCATAATTTATTAGCTCTTTGTTCCTAAAAACATACATCTGAACGGATCACTAACTACTGTGAAGAAGCAAGGCCACATGTGTTAACACTTTAGGTTACATGTTTGAGGGGCATCATCTGAAATCCTTGTGAGCTATTTGTGGACACTCTTCTCTCTACATAGGTTTGCTCTGTTGCAAATCAGCGAATATAAATCCTATCAGTGTAAATGTTTTATTTAAATTCAAATGTGTTGCAGACAAAATGAAAAATCATACACCTGACTTGGGAGGAGAAGGAGCCCCTTTTTTTCAATTGCTGACTTTCAGCGGAGCAATGTTTTACCCCTCACAACCACTAAAAAGGCTTTTTCAAGGATTCAAAGAACATTTGTTGGTCTTAATGTTCCTCAGACACAAAGTGACATCTGCCTCCCTCCCTGCATGCCTGCTGCTCTTTGTTCGGAAGAGCTCTGAGGGGAGAGCTCATTGAAGGCAAAGATGATGTCACCATTGTGATCATTACTGTGCTGTGTGGTGCCCTATTTTTGACCAGGCGTCACTGAGGGCAGGCCAGAATGTCTGCCTGCACATTGCCAGGAGGAACAGTGGCCTGCCAGTATTAATTAACACAGGGCCGGTTTTCATTTGTCCTAAAACCGTCTTAAGACCACCCCCACAGGCCCACCTAAGTCTATGCTCAGATGCTCATCAACAAATATTTAATTTCAGCAGTTTGGCGAAGGTTTGTGGATGCGTTCCTAACCTCATGGTCCTGACTCTTTTGTTTTGTTTTAGTCATTTTCATTATTCATTGTGATAAATGATTTATCCAGTATTTCTAGAATATCCCTATTTTGTTTGTCAAACATTGACATATATCTACTCAATACATGCATATATTTTCTGCTGGGAAACTGGGTTTTTTTGCACAGGCCACAGAGTAAACCAGATGTTTATTTACATTTACCAACGTCAAACCATAATGCTTCAGTTCTTGTTATTCAGTAACTTATCACTAGTCCTGCCTGGCTGTATTAACACTCAGTTTAATGTGAGCACGTCTGTTGAATAATTAATTTTTCCAATCAAAGAAATTAATAGCGACTGTTATTTATCTAATTAATACAAATACACACAGTCACATTAATAAAAATACCCACATATGCTTTGGGGAGTAAATAAATATGTATCTAGTTTAAATTTTACTAATGGTAATTCTATCAGCTAAATAGGCATTTAAGAATTGTATCATTGTAAAGGAGATGACTATTGCATACCAGACGTGCATTATGACACCATCACACTTTAAGGCTTCATTTGCCAGAAATTATTCATTATGAAACTTTCAAACATGCAGCTGGCTGACAGATGTTAACACATTCGGACCACTATTCCAGGTTTCTTTCACTCTAAGCACACAGAAAATATACTGTATTTTGTATATTTGTCTTTATGTTTTTTACACAGTTAGCAGTTAATAAGTCAGTAAAGATGCGCTCCCTGATTTTATTATTGTGGCCAGTAACACCCATAGATTCTCAAAATTCCTCCTAGATCACTTATGACATTTTGAGTTTCAGGTTTTCGTCAGCAGTGAGCTGAAGTTAGCTGGGGATCTGAGTGTGCTGTTAAACAAAAAAGTTTTTGTTTTTTTTGAACGAAGCACTCTAAAACACTCAGCAATAAGACTTAGAGGCAAATTTCAGCTCAGGATGCAGGTAAAGCAAGCTGTCATTAGTCTGAGGAATCAAAAGATTCTTTTACAGAGAAATTGCCAAAAATCTCGGAAAGCATCCTTGAGCACTCTAGTTTGAAAATAATTTAAAAAAAGAACTCAAAAAGGTCTTTTCGACCTGCTTGATATTAAAAACACAAATGAAGTCAAATCTACAGGTTGTTGTAGATAAACGAATTAAAATGATGATCAAAATTTTATCTTTAACAAAATAAAAAGCCATTCATATTTCTCATTTCACTTACAGTGATTTCTCACTAATACTCAAACAGAGTATAAAATGTGTTCAAAAAGCTTTGAGTCATAGTGTATATCTTGTGGGAAAAGTTTAAATAGCTTCAATAGTCTCTATCAAACAATCGAACTCGCCCCCTTTTTCTCGGTACTACTGTGCGGTGAAATTTAGTAAAAACTCGTAACCTCACATGTTAAGCTAACTCTGACGCCTCTAAACACTAAAACCAAAACCCATTGTCCAGAACATTTTGTCTTGCTTTATGCATTTGCTAATTAAAAAGAGCACAGACGCTGGACAGCATGATGTATGTGGAAATATACAGTATATCTGCAGGAAGGTCTATTTTCATACATTTTATAATAGCCCGAAGGGTTTATATGCAGTTCAAACACACCCCGAGAATTAATTTGACATCTTGTTCAATAAATGGAATTTTGATGGCCTCGACGCACTCCATCTGAAAACAGCCCATATGGATATTTTTTTTTTTTGCCGCATTTAAATGAGACTTTAAGGCCTATAATCAGACAATAGGTAGCATTTTGATACAATGAATTTGCATCAATATTACTTTGGATTTGTTTTTTATATTTTCTGATTTTATGTGCAAACCAAAAGCTATGGGAATCAACATGGAGGACAAACCAAAGCCTTGTTCACCTTGCACACAAACATATGCGCTCAAAGGTTTTTTTCTTTATGGTAGCCACATTCAGATACATTCAGGCACTTTCTGTTACGTAAGATATGCTTCACCTGTGGTCATGTGTGGGTACTGAAACCAGGAAGATCTTAAAATTACTTAGGCCTGAAACATATGTCACATCTGACTAGTAATGATTTCAGTTTTGCTGATATATATAAAGAGAAGTACTTAATCTTGACACATGTTCAGAATATAGTTGAGACATTTAAAGGGAATGAAATCATTCGTATAGTTGTTTTCCCACTCTCCTTATGCCAAACTGAACCTTTCAGCTGCGCAATGTAATTACATTTTCTCACAATTATTTTTTATGTTGTCAAAACGCGCTAATCCCCGCACACAAACACTTACACAACTCTTATTTCCCGTGTCTCTTTTTCTATCTTACCGAATTAAGTTTCAATATAAGATGTCCTCAAAAACTTGAGAAGCTTCTTTCTTTATGAATGTTGACTTCTTCAACAGACAAGGAACTGATTGATTTCGAAATTATTTGAAAAAAAAAAAAAAACCTTAGAAAGCCCGTCAGCTGTTTTGACATGACTCTTGCAATTCTGAATTTCCAGGGTGTCTAAGTTACTGTAGCGCACAAGACATGCTGCACCTCTAAAAATGTTATTTATATCAGGGACGATGTCTTTAAAAAAAATTTTTCATATTCAATGATTCACTTTTTATAGTTGCCTGTTGTTGTCGTTGTTGTTGTGTAATTTGGGCTAATGTGCCTTCAGTAAAGGTGCCAAAGTCTCCCTTACATGAGTTTGGTGTGTCCTAAAAAAGTTGTTCATAGTTGCGTTCATACTAATTGCTGATCATGTAGCACAAAGCATATCTAATTTGAGATTAGTTACGAGTTCCACTTTCAGTACAGTGCAGTGTAAATAACTATTAATTTTCTACGCTTTGATCCAAATTTTCAGGGAACTCTCTGCCAAACTTGTCAAAGTCACCGCTTAAAAAGAAAAAAAAAACGAATCATTCTGGCCGCATAAACTGAACACGCTAAAAATCTGTGATGTTTTTTCCAGCAATGATGTCTGTCAATTTGAGCGGCGAGCCTGCCTGCGGATTTGCATTTGAGTGGAATCTCATGAAAGGTATCTTACCTTTGCATGACAAATCAATAGTGAGTTACTTAATAGAAGTACTTCTAGATCTCCATGGAATTACAGTAATGTTTTTCTTATTTTCCAGGTAACGACCATGCATCACTCAAGTATTGTTTGTGTGTCTATGTAAAAACGAATGTGTAAACTTTGTTATAAGAAAGTGTAAAATGAAACAAACTGACGGGTGTTACAACTGCACAACAGTGATAACTAAAATGAGGCTTTCTATGTGGGTCAGAGAGGAGAGATGTATGAATACAGCAAAACCTCAGTTATGATAATGGAAAAATACCCTTATCTATCAAAGTATTCTCTTGTGTCACAGATGTATGCTAGCTGCAGTGGACAGAAATCAAAGCTAGTTTTATGTAAACTATGATAAAGTAATGCATTGAAGCTTGAAATTCCTTCAACTGTGAAAGTCATTTCCCTTGAAAAATCCCCTCAGCTTCATCCGTCACAAAATGCACAATAAGAGTAATATCAGTTTTTGTGTGTGCGTCTGTTTTTCTTTCTTTTTTGTCAGTATTGGCCCTGCGAGTGGGGGAAATTTCATGCCACTTAATTTTAACTTGATTAAATTATAAAACTAAGTGCACAGTTAACTGTAGTTAGCTGTATTTAACAGCAGGGTTCCTCTAGGGCAGATTTGAAAGAAAATACTAGGTTGATTACCTTAGTTGAACCCCTGCACTTAGGCGCAGATTTAGCAAATGGAAAATCTCCTGACATTTTGTGTGCTGTGTGTACACACTAATTTGGGTAAAGATGTGTTTTTATTTGATTCAAGGTCATTTGGCTTTGCTCAGGTTGGGGTGACATTTGCTTGTGATCTCATTCCTCATGGAGAGATGCATCACTGTAGGGCTGGGACTTGTTTCTCCACTTTCCTGGCACAAATGACTCCTCATTCCCAGAAAAGGAACATTTTAATTCTCGCTCTCTCTCTCTCTTGCTCTCCGTCCCTTGCTCGCTCCCTCTCTCCTTCGGTCACACACTGACAACATGTGCACACACACTTTACTCCCCATTGAATGACAGTGTGAATGTACCTCATCAACGAATGACTCACTCTACTACTCCGCTATTATGATGATTTCTCCCTTCTGTGTATTACATCATGCAACAGAGGGTTCTGCTCAGTTACATTCACCACAATAAACACTCTCTGAGTGCACTCATTTAGACCTTGCAGGGGTTTATTAGTCAGACTTGCATGGAAAACATAATTTAGTCGATCTTACAAATAAATTTTTAACTTGTTCATTTTGTATGTATTAACTCAAAAGCACAATGTTTTTTGAAGCTGAAAGTGAATCATAAGGCTGACATTAGGATGGCTAAAAACATTAGTTTGTAAAAACTCTTGTGACATCCCCTGACTTGCTTCCTGTAGATGTCTCTGGGGTTAAAGGTCAAGGATTAAAGCATATTTCACTGTCACATGGATTCCCACATGCTATTAGCTGTGGTTTTGCTTTCAGAATATCTATAATTCTACACAATTGAAGCCATTACATTTATTGCAAACCTTTTCCAGTAAGGGATAGTAGGATATGAATCAATAACAGTGTTCATCTGGCATAATAGCTGAATTTTATGTCAGAGAGAGAATATGAGGCACACCAATATTCTACATATAGTAGCTGCAAATTGGTCCCTTGTGCTTTAATGACACAGGCAGTTCAAATCATTGACTTTGCAAATCATTACATCTCACGAGGCATTGTGTTCAAGGCGACTCATGTATTGAAAGCATGCTACAAAGAGGAGATACTACATGGATGGGAAGAATAATTATAGTACGTTTGCAGGGTTCTTATATTAATCCAAAACAAAAGATTAAATTAAAATCAACTATTATAGCAGTCTAAGATGTCGGAGGCAGGGAGGAACAATAGCGCTTGACTCTTTTCTATACAGCAGAACATTGTCTTAATTTAATTTATTGGGTGTTTATTTAATACTTATTATGTCGGTCACAACAATAAGTGAGGCCTAATTCAATTGCATAAAAAGACTTCCTTAGGCCACTTTTCTTGTGTGTGAACACTATTTTAAGCTCCATTTATGGTGTTCAAATTAAACATCTCAGAGAGTTGCTGGAAGCTTCTTGTGTTAATGGAATCCCACATAGTGGATTGTGTGGGGAGGAGAGCAGATGAATCTGTATTCCCTGAATGTGTCTGGGCAAAAATCAATAAATGCAAGCACAGCTTCTCGCTTCTGATGGCTGTCCCTGTCTTTGCATGGTGAACTAATAGAAAAATAATAATTAAATCCAAATCACCAGATTAATTTGTTTTCCATCAGTCTCAGGAGAGACCTTTTTTTCCTGTTTCTTTAGTGGCTCATTATACTTTCTAATCAAGACCCAAAAAAAAAAAAAGTCCCTCTTTTAGACAGACATGCTGTCTCCCTTCCCCCTTCTCTTCCCTGTGGTGTGCTTTCTCGCATTGCAGTCATTGTGCTGGCACTTATTATGTTACAAATGACCGAGGTACGGCAGGCATTCTCAGTGTGCATGCAAAGAGGGCCCACCCTTCTATGCTGCTAGTGCCTTCTCCTAATGACGATGCTCAGAGTGCCCCGCGACGCCACCCCACGCAGCCCTCTCCCCTATTCCCGCCCCCATGTGCTCTCTTTAATGAAGATTCTCCAATGCAATTAAAAATCCTTGCTTCTTGCTGCTACTGTATGACAAACAGAGCCACTGTCATTCCTCATGGCCTGTCATTCCTGCTACAAGAGGCGGAGGAGATGGAGAAATACACCAGGGTGCCAGTGGCTAGAGAGACAGATAGAGAGGATTGTGTGTGTGCGTGTGTGAGTGCGTGTTTGTTTGTGTGTGTGTGTGTGTGTGTGCGCGTGTGTGTATTTGAAGAAGAGCAAACCCCCCCATCTCAACAGGTAATGGAAAGGGGCAGAGAGAAAAATCAATGACCAGGGAACATGGAGAGCAAGCTTACAAAATAGCTTTAGCTGCACGCCATAGGCTGAATAAGGGGTTCTGTGTCCACCCTCCAAACTCTGGTGATCATGAATGTTTTATCAGACCCCCACCCCACTACCACCTTCTCTTTTTCTCAGTTTTTTTTTTTTTTTAAATACATAAAATGACTGATATGCAAGTAACAGCCTTTTATTTCTTGCGATAACATCATAAATGTTCGGGTGACACTTTTTGGATGTTGTGACATAACAGCAGAGAAGGAGAGAGAGAGAGAGAGAGAAAACAAATTTATTGGATATAGGATACATTTATGGTCATTTATAATGTTTATGAAGCATTAATATGAATGTGCCTGTAAACCAACACTCCATCACGCTGCTAACAATGAGTTCATTGTTTGTCTGTGATTTATGAGGTGTCTATAAACTAACAGGGAACAGTTTGTTAATCCTCTATAATACCTGTTAAAATGGATACAACCAGTGGTGATGTGACATGCAGAGAGACACACCAGTTGGCTCCGGCTATGTGACCCATCCTCATCCTCATCAGGGTGGGGCATATAAGAACAGTTGCCCACTCCATCTGCAAAAACTCCCCACCACCACCCCTCCACCCCACCCCCTTGTTGTTTTCCAGTTGAATGAAATAATCTTCCCCCGTCTGGAAACCCAGTCTGGGTCAGAGGGCCTGCGTTCAGCCTGTTGCTTATTGTGTGCTCAGAAGAGGAGGTAAAGCATACAATTAGGCACAGATGGCTGTCTTTGCCAGGCAATGTATTGATCCCATCCAGAGGAAGATCTGTCCCATTTCTGTTTTTGTTTGGCAAATGCCTTCTAGTTTAGAGCCTGTGTTATCTGTCTGATTTGTACTTGTTTGATCATGTATCATCTTCTGAGAGATCATCATTTGGTCTGTTAATAGTGAGACACATGGGGGATTTTTGTGACTCAGTGTTGAGAAATGACTGTAACTTAATTCATGAAACAAGGATTTTACTGATGTAGGACAGATAGATAGATTTGGATCCTGAAGGGAAATTTATTTTTTAACTTGTTAAATAAATGATTATTGTAGTACCTCATGCGGTGACGATAACATTGCATTCGGGCTTTTAAAACTGATTTAATCACTGAAAATTCCAGGTTAGTCCAAGATCAACTCAGCCTTCAGTTTCTCTAATACAATACCAATTAGAATTGAAACCATTACTCCAATAATCGATTGAGAGAAAATGAATCAACAACTGTTGTGACAATTATGTAGTCATTTAACAAGCAAAAGTGCTAAATATTCTGGGGTTGCAGGTTATACTAATACTGAACTTTATTCACAAAGCACCTTTCAAAATAAATCCATGAGAAATCAAGTGTTGCTGTCTGAAATATAAAGGATTGTACAACTCTGCAACTTGCAAAATCTTTGCACGCAGGTATGATTTGATGTATTTAACGATTATTTTCTTTAACAATTAATCTGCCAATAATTTTTTTGATGAATCGGTTTGTCTGTACAATGTCGAAAAATAGGGAAATGTGCCCTCTACAATGTCCCAAAGCCCAAGATTATGTTAAGAGTACAAATTGCTTGTTTTATTCACCAAACATTCCAAAAATATTCAGTTTACAATCGGATATGTCAAAGAAAAGCTGCAAATCATCACAATGAAGAAGCTTTAACCAGTGGATGTTTGGCATGTTTTGTTTGAATAATGATTAAAATGATTAATCATTATCAAATTAGGTGCTGGTGAATTTCGACTAGTCAATTAATCGTCACAGCTCTAAACCCTCTTGAATCCTCCTTTTAAAGCAGATAATTCAAATCATAATAATTAATCAAAGTGATCAAAGTTATATGAAAGTTAGGAGTTTTCATAGGGAAAAAAACAAACGAGCGTTGTTAAAATGCAACCTGTTTTTTTTTTTTTTTTAATCATGTTATTTGTTTACACTGGTGGCCGATAATCGCCATTAGGGGCTGCGTGGCTTAAGATGCAACAAACGACACGAAAAGAAAAAAACAAAACAAAAAAAAAAAACAAAAGTTGCCGCGACATCCCTGGCAACGACAATGTCGCATTTAGAGTAATAACGGTCAATAACCGTGTCCTTCTTTACTACAGCCGCTGCACAAATAATAAGTTTTCTTTGTGTGGCAGTAGTGAGCTGACGTCAGGTCGGTTCCTTGAAGTGGAGCTGAATAAACCTTGAGAAGAGTCTCCTTCAATCTGCTGTTAGTAACTAACACACACACTCACACACCGAGACTCAATTACTGCCCAATTCCCCTTCTTTATCATTCGTCCCCGACCTCTTTCATAACCAAAACCGACCAAGGAAAAAAAGAGGCGAGAAGAAGACCAGCCCGAAGTGTTAGTTGAACTAAAAGCCCACGTTGGAAATAAGTAAAGTGTCGAAACTAAAAAAAGGTAAGTGTTTTATTTCACTGACGCTGTTTTCCCCCCATCACAGAACAAGCGATGAGCTGCGTAGAGCTGGCTTCGTTTCTAGTTTCTTAGCTTTTTTTTTTTTTTTTTCTCTCTCTTCTCTATCCAGCTTGTGTAAACTGGTTTATAGATAGTTTCTTGTTTTCGCGTTACGATGTAATTCATTCAGTCGGTGTATCCCGTACATCGACAGCGGCACATTTGGTCAAATCCGTAAAGTTTTTTTTTTTTTCCTCCTCTTTAATATAAAAACGAAGTGTTTTTCCTCCTCCTCTGAGTGGTGACCTGATAGTGGGAATCGTCTTTGTGTCCCTCGCTCCTTTCCTCCCGCACCGTTCCGCTCAGGCTGTGGTATCTGACAACTTGTTTTTAATCGCCGAGGAATTAAAGTTTTTTTTTTTTTTTTAAGGATTTATGGCGTTGTCCGTTTTGCTTTTAACCGCCGTGTAAATGTGCAGTCGTCGGTTTCGTGTGCGTGTTTTTGTGCTGGACGTCGCAACCGTGAACGTACAGGGGGAGAGAAACTGCGAGGCACCGGACTACCGCTGGTCCTCGCTTGTCCGTCCGTTAAAATCCATCCAGTGTAATAGTCTCTCGACCCGAAAATAAAACAATTAGCGACAAAATCAAACGCCACCTTCGCCTCGGATTAAGTTCAGACGTATTGTATTAATTTCTGTTTCCGCGGCGGGCTAAGAGTTTGAGCTTTTCGTGTAGCTAGTCGTATTGCTGGCCAACCTGACGGGTAGCTGCTATCGCGGTCGCTTCCTCAAACGGAGAGGCGTGCAGGCAAGCTAGCAGCCGCTTGGCCGAGTTGTTGAAATTTATCCCTTTGTGTATATTACAATATCCTCCATTTTTTCTGCCCCTTCCAAAACAACAAGCCTCTCGCCATCTTGGTTATTTTAAATTCGTCCCCCCCCCCCCCCCCAAGCACCCCTACCTTCCCTCCCCCCCCTTCTCTCTCTCTCTCTCTCTCACATACAAACACCGTAGGCTACTTTAAAAGGAAATGCATCCGCGTTTTTTTCCCGCAAGTTTTACCAAAGTTTTAGACTTGTTAGAAAAAAAAAAAAATGGCACGGAGGATCGCGTCCTGTGCGTGGTTTTAAGGGGGGATTTGAGGTGGTTGATAGATTGTCAGCGATGATTTGAAGCCAGTTTTTTCTTCTTTTTTATCCCAAAGAGGAACAGTTTGCGTTTGAGGGCGAGACGTTTGCTGTAAAAAGCACATATAAAGTGAGGTAGTGTTACAGGTCAGGATTGTTATTTTTCGAGGGACAGGTGGACTTGGTGGGGTTTTGGTACAGCCGCAGTTAAACAAATGTATGAACGCATTTCTTTCTTTCTTTTTCTTTTTTCTAAACCGAAAATGTTGTTAAATGGGATTTCAGCGTGCGGCTTAATGTTTATCTTTGTAACTTAACATGAATGGATGGAGGAAGGAGGCGGAGGGAAGGAAGAAAGGAAGGAAAGATATGAATTGCCAAGAATCCTATTAAGTGTAGAACAGTCAAAATAAAACATAACTGGATATCACTGACAGATACTGCCGTCCCTTGAATCACAAAGTTGTTTGAAATAATTATGTGAAGGTAAAAATGTATTTATTTCCCTTTAAGGAAACCTTTGTTGGTACATTGGCAAATGGTGCACCCTTGTTTACATAAAGTTGTATTGATGTGTGATTCATAGATGTGCAAGATTGAGAAGTTGAAGATGTGCAAGCTCACACGTGCATCACTTGTCATCATCATTACACACACACACACACACACACACACACAGGTTGAATCGCCACTGATGGAGCTATTGATACCCGTTTGCAACAGTTTAGACAAGTGACTTTGCAGAAAGTGTTATCCAGTGACTGGAAAATGGTGACTTTATTTAATTTCTGCCATCCGTCTTACAAAAAAGGTTATTTTGACTCATGCATTTAGTCTCTCTGTCAGCGTGAAAACTTGATCTCACTTTCTTACCCATGTCCTGTGAGCGGTTTAAGAAAGGGGGGGGGGGGGGACAAACCAAACAAATGCTTTGAAATGGAAAATCTGATCATTTCACCTCCCACCTCTTTTGTTTGCCCGTTTATTGCTGTAAAGCAGGAGTGCAGAGGAGCAGATGTTTAGCCAAACATGAAGGCGCGGTGCCTCTGTCCTTATGGGGATGGCTTTCCCTCCTCTCACTGCTGATGCATCTATATGACAGCTGCTTGATTTCATGGAGCTGCTAAGAAGCCATTAGTGGTATCAGTGAATTGAAACGGAACAGTGTCTCCCAGTTTTTCTACCACTATTACAACTGTCTATTGTTAGTGTCATTTTGTGCAGATTTGTTTGAATACATGTGTGTTTGTGCATGCACTCGTTTGTGTGTATGTGCAAGTGCTGCAGCTGAACATACAAACCAACAAGAGGTACTAATACATTTGTGCAGTGTGTTTTCCCATAATTTGAGAGAGAGTGAGCAAGAGCAAAAGTGAAAAAAGGGGAACAAATCTGTCAGAGTTTGTTTGCCATGTTGGTTTGAAATGAAAGCACACTGTGCTACCTCAGGCACACTCAAATCAGAGATGTCTCTCCTTGCCAGGCCAAAAAAAACCAACTCTCGGCATGAGTTTTATTCTCTCTCTTTCTCTTTCTTTGCTTCTCCTTCTGTCTCTCAAATTGGAACTGTTGTTTTTGAAGAGATAAAGAAGGACTTCCGCTTGACTTGAACATTCAGGAATTAAGGATAGACATAGTTAAGCCCTATTTGCATGTCTACCAAAGTCACAGCAAACGGTTGCTATTGACTAAGCTGATTAGGTGAAATTAGGTTCACGAGCTCTGTGTCTGGGGGTGCTGAATCTGACAGAACTTGGACAGCTTTTGAGAAGACAATCCCATGTGCACACAGTGCTGTATTCTCAATAATCCTTTACTATTGAATATGGGGGTATCGTTTTTTTGTTTTTTTTTTGTGAGGAAACCCATAGTTTGTGGTCTTTTGAAAATGAAGTGAAGCGACATTTATTAGGTGTGCACGATGTATCGATCAAGTCATCAGTATGAGGCAACGCTTGCTTGAAAATATGTCACAGTATCACATCATATTGCGATCAAAATTATGTCCAGTGTATCGGGCATGTGGATGATTTATCTGTCAATTACAAGTGCATAATTATCCACTTTAATCTGTTTTTGCCGTAACACGCTGTTTGTGTTAAATGTGACAACCAATGGCCTGTTTCGGTAGAACAAAGGTGTTTCTAAAAAATTTTGAGATAATTCAGTAGAGCTCAGTTCCACATTTTGATGATAACCACAACTTGTTTTCACTTGTAGCAACCGTCTGACACTCTTTATTCAAAGGTTCACCTGCTGGCGAAAAAAAATGAAAAAACAAAGTACATACTATACCAAAATATACAGAGAGAGTGCACATTCCCTTGACTGATTGCAGAAATCTTAAAACTATAGTGTTGAATGAATGAATGAATGACAGTGTTTTGAGGTGTTTGCACCTGTAGCAAGGATCATGCTGAAATTATAAATTCATTGGTCAGTATTGGCAAAAACGGCCATAGAAATGATCAGTTTTGGGAAATTTTAGTGTATATTTCAGTGTTGGGCATCCCGACGGGGGAACTTGTCACTCATTAAGCCTATCTGACTTTACCCTGGTTTACAGTATGTATTGTATATTCTGTGAAAAGATATATCATAATGTAAATGGTACATGCTTTAGGCATGATAGGAGACTAAATTGATAATGACAGAAAAATTTAACTTTTGCATTACCATACTCATGCAAATGTAACTAACTAAGATACTTTTTAATGGTCTATATAAAGTGCATAAGACTCTGTCTGTGGGTGACTCCTAACCTAAATTTTTCATTGCCTTGATGTCAGTATTTTATATTTGGACCAAAATTAATCAGACCTACAAATAATATATTGATAATAATGGCCATCTGGGAGCCCTGTCAAATCTCTGCATGTTAGCGCTGACGCAGAGCTGTGAAATTTAGAGAGGAAGTAGAGCTCTGTTCTGTGTTGACCAAATGATTCAAGAACTAATGTTACACAAAATCCTGATCATGTTTCCTAATCTTTCCCCATCAGTCATTCATTTACATATGAATGCGCATGCACACACTCAGAAAACAATAATGACAAATGAAATAATGTACCAAGAAACTGAGGACTTAAACAGATGCTTTTGAGGTAGACATTAATCCTATAAGGGCTAATGGTCCTTTGAGAAAAAGCTGAATTTTAGCAAAGGCCCTAAAAGCTTCTAGGCATTAGATTGATAATGCCTCTCATTGTTACAGATCAAATTGGTTCTGCTGTGTGTCTGTCTGGGCCTACTGTTTTTTGCTGTGTTACAGGCCTATGCAGGCAGCTCACTTATTGATATGTGTTTACGTGGCCTTGTAGGTTAATGTCCTCTCAGCTGGAAAGTTGGTTAGCTCTCAGATGATCTACCTAACCTCATGTTACCTTGCTATTTTGGTAACACTGCATGTTCACTGGATGTCCTGATAATCATCAGGGTACACAAATAACTGTCTAAAATGCATGCTCAGTGACAGCCGCTTTTAACATAGGCCTTTTCAAACATGGTGGCTATCTCTGAACAGGAACGTCTGCCTGTGTTTCTGTCTGCATAATGAGAAATGCATCTATATTTTGTAAGCTAAGCTAATGAGATTGGGCACATATGCCTCCTGTTGTAGAAACAAGTGAACAAGCTCAATTGTTAATTAAGACTAAACAAATAAACACCCATTTTGGTTTTCTCTACGTTTCTGTGTGGATTACATATGGTGGATTAATTACCAAACAATAAGCAGTAAAGTGCAAGTGGGTCACCCCGTCCTGACTTTCAGGAGACAGAAGACAGAGCGGCCAAATTTAGGAGGGAAAGGCGATAAGCTGCTTCTTTGCTGTTCGTCCCCTGGGCCTCTATTTATCATTCAATGTGAGAATTTCCTTGATGAAAGCCAAGGTTGTTTGTGCATGCTCCGTCTCGTTGGGATGCCTGTTTTTCCACCAGCGAGGTGAAAAGGTTGATTTTCCCCTCCAAAGAGAGGCCTTGTTTGGAAAGTCCAGGCTAGTTTCTTTTAATGATGTCTCAAAAGGTCCTGATGATTTTTCCACTTCAGGGCTGTTTTTGTTTTGTACATTATTGAGGAGGAGAAAATACAGATGTTCTTGTTGCATGGAGCCATAAAACACCATGTATGCAAGTCCTCATAATTCACAACTTTTTGTCTCAATCACATATTGATGTAGAAAAACACATAGCAAAGCAGGTTATCACTTTATGTGAGCTGAAAGTATCCATTTAATATGGTCTTTATAAAAACACAAAAGGGACAAGAAACAAAAAACATGGCAACATAATCCATTTTATCTCTGGAAAGGAATCACTTCAGTCTTATTTGGCTTCATATAACAGAGGGTCTCTTAACATGAGCTGAGCTAGGGTGGACTGGAACAGATTTTGTTTTTCTAAGAAAACCAAACAAAACGTTTTCATTCATTTTTCTCCCCTCTCTGTCCATCTTGTGTAAGTGCCCATCATTTTATTTCAGCAGAAACTTGATTATGGAAATGCCGATGAGGTCCGGAAAACCTGCTATTTAGTCTGATGTTTACCGCACCTTGACATTCTCAATCTGTAGCGGGGGGCCTGTATTTACACTTTGTCTAAAATTCACCCATGCTGGCTGTGCTCAGATGGGAAAAGGGTACTGGGAATGGAAAAGAAATAGGAAGAAGGTTTCGGATGTGGGAATGGGAATGATATTGGTTTTCTATTGGTGTGCCTCCTGGGTCAGTGGGGTTCTTGATGATACTATAGAATAGCTTGTAGCAGGCAGGGGAGCTGTGAGCCTCGGTGGGCGTTAAGATGCACGTACACATGCGCGCGCGCACACACACATACAAACATCTACACATACATACACAAGCTTGCTGTCAGAACACAGGCATTTAAGCACAGGGACGGGACACACACACATACACACAAAATGCATGCGATTGCACCTAGACAGCCCCCATTTATTGATCCTCTTCAGCATTTAAAATCTGGTCACTGCTGCCACAAAGGCTTTTTATTTTAGCTGTGCTGGCAAAGCCTGCTCCAAGCTTAGCCAGAATTTTAAATATTTAACTCCTACGGAACGCCATAAGAAACGACAGGGATAGAGAAAAACAAAAAGGATAGCAGTTTTGAGCTGTGCAATAGCTATATGTGTATTTTTTCAAAGGCATGTTTTATGTAAACCCCACTGGTACAATCAGCTCTCGCTATTTTGGGCATGGAAGTGTTACAGTGTGGACTAAACACCTGCATATACAGCACCCTTTCCTTCAAGAAGTTTTTATCTGGAATTCATGGGAATCCTTTCTTTCGCTCCAGAAAAAGGATTCACTCTGAATTTAACTTAACTCAGTACTGACCTGCAAGGCCTTACCTTGTTAGCAGCACAGGCTGAAATGCTAGCAGCCATTGGATTAGTCATTATTGGACCTGGGACAAGCTGCTGTTTTTAGCATTTTAAGGTTAAAAAAGGATAGTCATGTGTAGAGGGGCAACTCAGCAATGTCTAATCCACAGAAGCCCTATAGCACATAGTCTTACAGTCACTACCATCTCTTTTCTCTGACTATAATGTATATTTCTTTCTCTGTTTTCACTGCACACAAAACAAGGTATTAAAAAATGTATTTCTCGTTTTTCTTCTTAGGAAAGTGTCAGTGTTCAGTTAGTCCCAGGTGGTGTGGAGGAAATGATCTGAAACTATCTGACTTCAAAATAATTTGTCTTGAAAAGGTCAACGCACATTTCAGTGATTTCGAAATGCTTCCATAATATAGTGAGAAGTTATGTTACATTAGCAATAACTATTGAAAACACCAACAGGCTGCCAAACTACAAGGGTTTCCTCATCCAGTTTAACCTGCTGCTGCTGTTGCTGTTTTTCTCTCGCCCAGCTATGAAAGCGTAGCCCCGCTCAGTCTGTGGCATTGTCCCGCTTTCTTCCTCTCTGTCTGTCTGTCTCTCTTTCACTCCGTGTGTCTGTCTCTCTCGCTTGTGCTCTCTCTTTCTGAACGATGACACTTAGAGACAGCTGTAACGTGAGACGCCTCTCGATCCTGGCAGGGGCTTCGAAAGCCGAGGCAGAAGGGAGGGAGCGGGCCCTTATCTGAGACTGGGGGCACTGACCTCCCTCATTCCCCTTCTCTTTTTCTCCTCCTTTCACTCTACGTCTGCTAGCATATCCTATCCTCCCCCCACCAACAGAAGGCTGGACTGCACTCTTAAAAAAGTGTCATCTGAAAACACTGTCTCTCCAAAGCAGAAACCCGATGAATGAAATAATGAATGTTGCTGTTTACAAAATCTAGAGCTGCATTTTGCTTTTAAATTCTTAGCATCTCTATAGCTTTTGTCTGGGTTAGATGGATGCAACTTGTGTTGTGAAGGGCTTACAGAATACTGCATGGTGAGTGATATTTGAGTGGCATATGTTTGTGATCTCTACAGAAACACTTTTTATGTGTGTGCATATGCACGTGTTTGTGTGGATGTCGATGGAAATATCCACACATCCCCCGGACTCTAGGCTATGGCTGCTAAATCCTCTGTGAGAGCTCCCGTGTGTAATCCAAACATTTAGAGCTAATTTAAGCATGCAGGCAGGAGCAGCATCCTTTAGGAAACAACAGCTCTCTCTCCTCTCTCTCTCTCTCTCTCTCCATCCTCCACTCTGTGTGTGTGTGTGTGTGTGTGTGTGTGTGTGTGTGTGTGTGTGTGTGTGTGTGTGTGTGTGTGTGTGTTTTGTGTCTTGTTGTCGCTGGAGGGAAATGAAAGCACTCAATCACTCACCTGTCAGAGTACTTCAAAATCTGTCCATAACACACACACACACACACACACACATACGCACACGGACACATATGTGCCTACACACTTACCCCTGAGGGTTTGACAGGACTGGCCCTTTATTGACTCCCTTGATCAAGGAGACAGCAGATCCATTTAATAGAAGCTCCACATACAGGCATTGAAATCAAAGTGGATTCACATCTGCTCTCTACCCAGCTCCACTGCAGCCTTCTCCTCTCATACAACAGAGCTGGTAGTCATTTAAAACTGTGGCTTTACTGGGTGTTGAATGAAACTTTGAAAGCCAATACTACTCACAGTGTTTTTCATTACAGTATATTCAAACAGTTTCCTTCTCATATTTGCAGTGTCATTATACCAAAACAACTCTGATTCACCTCTTTGCCGCTGTGTACAATTGTATGGAGGGCAATTATGTCATAATACAAGCCCAGCCTGGGTTATAGACGTGTTCTGTTGGCCTTGGCCCTTGTGCTCCCCAGTTGGCCATGTTTTGTGCAGAGTGTTTTGGAAGACCCGTTAGCCAAGAGGGTGCTGGGAGGAGATGTGACAGCTGTGTTGGTCATGGCTATTCTGACCTTCACACGTCATCTTGATGGATCATCGAGGCTGTAATGATACACTGAACCTGTTGTGTAGGCCTGTGCTAGCCTGATTATCCACTTGCGATGATCTGTTCACATACTATACTGATATAATTGTTCCAAATTCAGCCGTGGATAGTCACCCGCAAGGCCAGGTTGACTGCATATCTGATTCAGGTATATCTTGTAAAAAAAAAAAAAAAAAAAAGCAAGAAAAGGAAGTGGATTGGCTAATGCAACAACGGGCTCTCTGCCATTAAGAGAAGAGTTAACATGGCAACACAAAACATGCGGACAAAAAGACAGAGGCACACAATCGCGCCTGGTAATTCATATATATATATATTCTGCCTCTCAAAAATGGATTGCGCTAATGTTCTGAGCTTTTCGCCAGTCTCAAAGCGCTACACTTTGTGTGTGTGGTGTAACCTGTTCCCTTGAGATGGCACTTGCTCCATCAAGTCAAGGAAGAAACCATTTAGCGGAATGACAAACACACACATATACTCACACACGTACACAGCACCGGGAGGCTGGGAGGATTTGAATTGCACTTAGACAAACGTTTCTCACACAAGTTCTTTATTCCTCCACCCGCTCCCTACTTTGCCCTGAACACACACTTACTCACATACAAAGGTACTTGCACAGAGATTCCATTTTGTCAGCTTTCAGCCCCAGATCATGTAACGATAAAAGATGCTGCCCTGCAGTTAAACACTGCCAGTAAATCACAGGGCAAAGAAAGCTGGGAGAAGCACTTATTTTTAAGCAGCATGAGAGACCACACTGGGGGGGGAAGGGGTTGAGACAGATAGGGTAAGACAGAGAGAGAGAGAGGAAGAGAGAGCTTCTTTGTGCACTGTGTACTGGTATTGTGTGTGATGAAGAGATGAATCACTGCTATTTAGGGATTGGTTTCCTGAAACTGATTGTGTGACGACTCTGTGGCGGACAGACTGTCAAGACTTGCCTGTTTTGTTCTGGGGGCTTCAGGAAAATGTCTGCGGCCAAGTCTCACTTGTTCACACCCACAGGGACCCGGTGTGCCAGAGATCAACAGAGACAACAGAGACAAACACCTCACCAGTGTCGCTCTTCTAACAAAGCATCAAATATTAAAAAGCAAGGGATTTTAGGCCAATCTCAATATGTGTATTTTCAGAATACACTTGTTTTCCATGCAGCAATACCAACAGAATTTTTTATAAAGAAGACTGACATGAAAAATGTTGAGACCTCTCTTTCTCTCTTCATGTTTCGCTCTTTCTGCAGTTCATACAAAAGTCCGGCACTTGTATTTAACCCTGTGCAGATGCCTGAGAGCCGCTGTATGACTTACTAAAGTGAAGTCAACATCAGTGTGGCTGAGTGAAGGGGGGTAGATTAAAGAAACCAAACAAGACGATTCAGAGAGACGTCACAACAGTTAGGTTGTACACTGTCCATGTGTAAGCATATCTGGAGTGTAAATGCGGGTAATTATACCTTTGCAGATAGTTCCTGTTTTTGCATTTGCTTGTTTTTTGCCTTTCAAGTTAATTAGATGGAAATTAGTGGGTAATGATGGCTATTATAAAATGACTTTTGGCTTGCTACTCAAAAAGTATTAATAACTTACGGCAGTAATTTCTTTTATCACTTTGTTATAGGCTATAAAAAATACCTTTGTGCCACTTTCAAAAACCTGATTACATGTATTCTCATTAAAGTAATGCTTAAGTGTGATAAAATGGTAAAAGACTAGCAATTATTTTTATTTTTCATGTTATATTCATTCTGTTATTTTATGTTAAACATTCTTTTGATGTTTTTGAATGTGTTTATCTATCATATAGAGTTAAAAAAAAAAATTAGTAGATTAGTAGACTAAAGTCATAAGTCAATCAACAGAAAAATAATATGCAACCATTGTGAAACAGTTAATCGTTAAAGTAATTTTTGCTCCTTTCTCTCAGTTGGGAGGAATATTTGCCTTTTCCTCTTATCTGGTAGGAAACTAAATATCTTGAAGATATCTTAAGATCTTGAGGATAATTTGCAGATTAATTGATAATGAAAATAACTGTTATTTGCCGCCTTAATATCATATGCTGACATGATTTACGAGGACATTGCTAGGGCTACAGGCGTTAAGTCTTAAGGAAATGGCGTGTGTTTTGTGATATTTTATCCGTCTGCTGTTGATGTAAAACTGGTAAGATCTTACAATAAAATGAGGTTAATAGACTAACAGCCGGATTCTCAGTCAGGCAAATGATGGCAGACAGCACTGGCTTTCTTATCCAGTGCAATTCACCTGCTTCATGGCTGGCAAATCATTTTCTGTGCTGAAGCCCTATGAGCAGAGATCCTTTAATCATTCACTAATAGGCCTTTATGAAAAAGCTGAAGATGAATTTAGCCTACCTGGCTCTCTGTTATCATTATCACTGCAATGAGTTATCAAAGTATTTGTGTGTGTCTGTAGTCTGTGTGTGTGTGTGTGTGTGTGTGTGTGTGTGCGTATGTGTGTGTGTGTGTGTGTGTGTGTGTGTGTGTGTGCGCGCGCGCGTGTGTGTGTTTGTCTGTCTGTCTGTCTGTCTGTCTGTGTAGATAATGAAGGGAACCGTTGCAGTTCGATCATTCTGGTCATTATCAACACAAGTCAGTGTAGGTGATTTCTGTTCAGTGATAAATTGAGCTGTAATGACAGATGTGAGTTGCATTATGTGCCACAGACTTTAACATGACTGGAGGTCATCTGAAAATACAAAGTCACTTAGGCTCATGAACTGCAAAATACCCATTTTCTTTAAATCATGGCAGTCAGTCCAACAAGTGACAGTTATAGGAAATACTAAAACTCTGCTGTGAAAACAACAGTTTTTTTTAAACTGTGTGCAAAATCTGAATCAAAATCAGAATCAGGATCAAAAAACTTGATTGACCCCTGCAGGGAAATTGCTTTGTTACAATTGCTCAACACACAGCCAGGAAAGAGGAAGTAAAAAGTGTTAAAGTAAAAACGACTTTAAAATAGTAACAATAATAATAGATACACAGTTAGTGAATGGAAAATGTACATATTTAAATGTGCAAAAAGTAATGTGTCCAGGGTCATGCAATTGAAGTCCCCGGAGATCACGAAGGACGCACTGGGATGCAGAGTCTGAAGTCTCGCGGCAACCGAGTGGATGACATCACACGCAGTTGTTGGGTTAGTGGAGTGGGAGATGTAAACAAAAGCCAAGATGGCGTGTGAGAACTCCCTGGGTACGTAGTATGGACGTAGCCCCACGGCTAACGGTTCAATATCCAGGCTGCAGAATCGTTCCTTTACAGTAATGTGACCAGGGTAGCACCATCTGTTGTTAATAAAAGCAGCAAGCCCGCCGCATCTTCTTTCTGCTCTCGGATCCATTCCTGTCGGCCTGAAATCATCTGAAAGCCATCAATGGTAGCGATGAGATCTGGAGTATCTTCTTGTAGCCACTACACTCGTGGAAGTCCCTCAGATTCCTCACCAGGGTCACTAGCTCATCCATCTTGTGTTCCGGTGATCTCACGTTGCCCGTGATGATAGAACAGAGATACGAGTTATATCACCTCTTCTCCATCAGTCTCTGGTGTCCGGACCCAGCTCTCTTCCCTCATCTCTTCGCTCCACCTCTGCATCCTGTGTGTGTCCTCCTTATTTCTGCGGGGATGTCCGTAGTTCTGGTCGCCTTCTGGCTTCAGTGCAATCAGCTGGTCCCTGGTGTAAACAATGCAACCTTGAAGTTGCTGCGCAACGGTGGCGTACTTGAATGTAAATACATAACACTACACGCATTAAGAAGTAATTCCTCTATGGAAAAAACAGACCATAAATCTAGTAAACATTTAAACAAGTATAAAAAAGTTGGAAAAACAAGAAAAACCAACAGGAGCAACTGCAACAGGCTGCATAAACACTCGGCACATGCATACACACACACAAAACAATTTAGAAATATGTAACTGTAATAGTCGACCGCATCCACCAGACTTGGTTCTGTTGCTGTTGACCAGATGGTTATGTTTATTGTCAACAAAACCTTGTTAGGTAGCTACCCACAAGTGCTATAACACTGTGTGTGTGTGTTGGTGTGTCTGGAAATGTATATAAGAAACTGCTTCCCTGTGTCCGTGTGCATGTATATGAGGAGGCTTGAAGTTTGTATTCTGACACAAGTTATAACTGGCATTTTTAACATTTTAGCTGAAAACTTTTCTACGGAGTTCTGCATCACTCTTGACATTATTCTTATCCAAGCACAAGTGTATATTAGCATAAATAAAAGCTGTAAAATCTGTGTGTCTGTGTAGTATGATATACGTAGCAGGGTGGTGTCTGTTATGGTGAGCTACTTAGATTAGGCTTGGGCTGTAAGAGCACAGGAGGGCCTTAGAGACAATGCATGAGAGATGGGCGTGAGAACATTGGTAATGCTTGGTTCTCTGCAAGAACTGTCTTGTGTTTGGGGAAAATATCCTCACACTCAAAGCTCCAGTGTCTAGATCCATTTCTAACAAACAGGTTTTGCAAGAAAGGGCTTGGGGAGAAAGAGACTTTTTGTGTATGTGAATATCTTTCTGTGTATGTGTGTAGCTACAGCTGTGTTTCAGACTCCACTGTATCTTTCGTTTGATGTGCCTGACAACCACAAATACTAAGCAGTGTAACTGTAACTTTGATATCCAGGTACTTTTAGGGGATTCATTCCCTTCAGGCTCTCAAAGGGAAAACTTTCAGCATATCAGAAATCTGCCTATAATCTAACCATTTGAATATCTTACAAAGCAAAGCATACATGTTTGATTTTTATGACTCAGAATGTAATTTTAACCTGAACCACACTGATCTTTTGTTTCTGCTTTTTCTCCAGGTGTTACAGCAGTTATGTCAAAGAGCTGAAGACATCTCTAACAGTGAGTACCCAGTATACTAAAGAGTATTCACATCTCCTCTTTTTCATCTCACTGTGCCCCTGGTGTAAGTTTGCGTGTTGCAGAATTGTTGATGTGTGATTTTTTAAAATATATATTGTCACACACTTCTGCTTTTACAGTTTTTTTTATGGCACGCCAGAACAAACTTGCAGACTCCTCCAGTTTCAGGCCTAATTTGATTTTCATTCATTCAGTGAAAGAGGATGTTTTTTTTTCTCCCCCAATTAAATTTAACAAGATCCCCTTGAAAAGCAGTTGTTATGATTACATTACAAATTCGGGGTTCATTCAGTGAATCAAGCAATTAATTAGATTTCTCCCATTCTAATCAGAATATTTGTCTGAAACGTATGCGCCTAATAAACACCCTTTGAGTTTGCTGTCTGTTCAGAGCCAACAGTTAATGTAAATGGTTGTTAACAATGCCCTATGGTGCTTCTAGGTTAAGATCTTAGATATTGTTTAGTTGTTTATGTGTATTGCTATGTGAAGCTTTACTCTCCTCGTCTCTCCGTCCCATTTTTTCTTTCTTTTTCTTTCTCTTTTCTCACTCTGTGTGTCTGTGTGAGAGCTAGCTGTACTCAGGGGCGCGGTTGCGTCCTCGAGGCTTCACTTCACAGACAGCAAGGTGGCAGTTTGTTGTTCCACACACAATGACTTGCACTTTTCTCTCCTGCCCGAGTTGATGGCCGTGTGCCTGCAAGTGTGTCATCAGATCAAACGGGATTTTTTATAAGAAGGTTTTTACTGAATGCAGAGCTCAGGGAAATACTTCGCCTGTGACTGGCTCTTTAGCCTTGTGTGTTACAAGACTCGATTCTATCAAGTTTAACCATTACTGCTTCATCTCTGGCTGCGAATGATACATTATATCCCCCGCAGGTTGGTGTGAGCTGGTTGTATCATTAATGATAAGTATTGATGTGTCCCCTCTTGGGGAATCAATTCCGAGGGGGTGTAGTCTTGTAGCTGAACCCCCGCCGCTGGCTGTTCCTAACTGGTGTCTTGGCTGCCTTACTCTTCCTGCAGCCCCATAGAGAACAAGTACGGCAGAGCACAGGGAAAGATGGAGCTCATCCAAACAGCAATGGGTGTAATTAGCTGACATTTGTTGCTTGGAAGACAAGAGAAGGAAAAAGGAAAGAGCTGCTGGATTCAAACACCCAAAGGACTATGCAAATTCCACGGAGATATAATTATATTACATTCACGTATGCGCGTGTATGTGTACGTGTGTCTCTGTGTGTGTGAACCCACTGAACCTTATATGAGTATCTCTGTCAGTGTTTTGCCACTAGAAGGCATGAACCACTGGTCCCCAGATAGTACTAATAAATATATAAGGATAATAATGACTAACCGGGATGCTTTCTCTGCTAAGAGAGGATACTATTGTCTGCTGCTTAGCGTTCTTGTTTTGTAGAGCATGTGTTAAGGTTTTCAAGTACGACAGCAAGGCATTACACAACTGAGGTACACACTACCCACATGCAGCAGCGATCCACAACCGGGATTATTCTCTGGTTACAGGAAGGTTGTGTGTGTGTGCATGTTTGTATTCACACGTGTGTTTGTGTGCATGCATTTAGAAGAGAGTGCTGTAATGCATGTGGACTATCTGTACTTAAGCCAAGGTGCTGCGTGAAGGAGCAGTGATGCTTACGCAGCCCCATCTGCTTGATCCAAGCTTGGAATGCAATGCCTTTTAATGACAAAATACTGAGTGGCTGGGAGGTGTGCAGAGAAGGGAGGAGTGTGTGCGTGTGTGTGAGTGAGTGAGGGTGTGTGTGTTGTGTGAGTGTGAAATAGAGAGGAATAAAGGGAGAGAGAGAAGGAGAGAGAAAAACATCTCGAAGGTCAGGAGCAGCGGGCGGCCGTAGGGGAGAGACACGTGAGACAGAGATAGTCTTGCGTCAGCCCCACAGCAGTCCGCTCTTTATGTGTGTGTGTGTGTGTGTGTGTGTGTGTGTGTGTGTGTGTGTGTGTGTACGTGTACGTGTGTGTGTGTGTGTACGTGTGTGTCCTGTGGGGCCAGCATTTTCATCCGCATCCCACTGTGTGTTACAACGGAGCAGCATGCCAGTGTTTCTATTCTGAGTGTCTTGCTCTGCAAGAATAGAGATAGATAGATAGGTAGATAGATAGATAGATTTGTCCATACATGTTGTACATTACAAATTACCTTGAATTAGTCAGTCATTGAGCTACGGATAATTTTTTACACAGCTCTTGTGACAGTGGAAGGGGAAATTACACCTTCTTCCCTGAGGGGAAAAGAATTTGTGTGTCTCGCTGCCTGTCACAAAACCTGATAGGGTTTCATCAATCTTAGCAACTACTATCATTTTTCAGCTCTTATTCATGAGCCCCCTTTGTTTCTCACAGTGTCTTTTTCCCAGTGCCCTTTAAACTAGTGCTCCGTTAGATTGGGGAAGTGTTAGAGATAACCCCTAAACATTTAGTACTTTGTACTTGCCTCGGAGCTAAGATTGTTAAAAAGCTGTTGCAAGATTGTCCTCGGGATAGGGAGCAGCGTAGATTCAACAGACACACTCTAGCATTAGTTTGAGCTTACCCATCCATGTCTCTGTCTCTTTCACTCTCACTCCCACTCTTTCTCCACACACGCACACACACACACACACACACACACACACACACACACACACACACACACACACACACAAGCACATTTGGCCCACGTGGTCTCAACAGGGTCCAGTCCTTTCGCCAGACTTTTGATTCATCCCCACTGCCAAACCACCTCTGCTCTCCTTGTCCCTATGAAGGGCTGCTGCATGGGGCGAGGCTGCTCTTTTACAGACCTTTGTGCCATGAATCACTGCTCGCACCCGGGGAGCCTCAGTCCACTCGGGGGCTGCCTGCCCGGAAGATAATGTGCGTGGTCATGAGGGGGCCATTTTGAATGGCGGGCCAGACAAAACAGGAGCTAAGGAACCCAAGCTGTGAGCTTTCCCAGAGAGGGCAACAACGGCAGCGGTCTGTGTGTGTGTGTGTGTGTGTTAATGTGTTTGTTGTAGTGAGGGGAAGATGTTGGACACACAATGCTGAGTTTTGGGTGTCATAATGTAACATAATTGCATGCCAGTAATATATGAAACATTAGGAGTAACCTTTAAACCTCATACATCACGAACCTTTTATCCCTACACACACAGGATTGCAATTTGAGCCCCTTGGACTCAGCCCTAATGCCTATTTGGCTGTTAGGGTTGAAAACATTATATGAACAAGCTTTTGCCATCACATGCACTTACCTACCAACCTATCAACCACATCGTGCTCACACTGAGTGAAATATCTAACCTAAGATATCATTTTTTATTGCTGGGCCATTCATAAAATACAGAATTGTTATATAGATGAGTGCCATTTTAGAACATTAACGGGTACTTTAGCGTGACATTTTTCCTTTTGCTTAAGAAACATTTGATTTTGGCTAAAATAAAGTTCCACACAACATACGTTTGTAATGATAAATCCGTGACATGGTTAATTGGGTTTAAAGGTTAAAACCTACTTGTATACAGAGACATTTTAGAGTTTATGTTTGTTGTCCTTGCTCGTTATACTGTTGTGTTTACTGAATATACAGTATACATTTTGCATTAATTTTTCAAAGCCTAACCAAATTTGTTACTACGACTATTAGCGATTGGTTATTATTAATGTCGGTACTAATAACAAGTAGTTATTACTTTCTGTATTTAGCTCGTGCATGTATGTAAGTGTTGCAGGGTTACTCTTTTATGGAGATAATTAAGCAGACCACACACACACTCTCTCTCTCTCCCTCTCTCTCCCTCTCTCTTTCTCTCTTTCACACACACATACCTACATCAGTCTCACCCAACACCAGCTGTTGCCCTATGAGAGCGTCTAGGTTTATTGGGTCTCTCTGCTGCATTTATGGCCAAACCACATCTCTTCAAATGTCTCTATTCCTTGGTCTCTGTCTTTACCATGGCCCCTTGTGTCCTGACATCCATCACAGCTTCCTGCCCCCTTCCCCAGATCTTCTTTCTTCCTCTCTGTACTTCAAACACCCACACGCCAAACACATAGTCCACTATGGATCTGGTTTTCTGACTACAGTGTGTGCCTGTGGCTGGGAATAGTTTGTCCCTACTGGGCCTGTGTGTCCCAGGGCCTGTGGGCCAGGCCAGGTTGTAACCTGGATACAGCTGCAGTCCAGAGGAGCCATTAGAAGTGCCAGGAGGCCCCCAGCTCCCAGTGAGAGCTCATTACTGTATTTGTGCAGTCACACTTCTCCTATGAAACACAGCAGTGTGCCTGGTGAAACTAGCCAGGACATTGAGCCTTGGGGAAACCATTTCAGCTCCATTTGGAGTTCTGAGAGGGAGAGGAGGGGGCAGAGAGAGAGAGAAAGAGAGCAAGGTTTCATCGAAAGAGGACAACGAATACTAAGAATGATATTAATCATTAAACACATCCAGCTTTCCCTGTACTTAACTGTGAGAGTGTTAGTATCTGTGTTTGTTGGATTTGATTCACTCTTTGTTCAGTGTGTGTGCAGGGGCATGTGTCTGTGTGTGTATGTTTGTGTGCTCTCTGAGGCCCAGTTCAGCTGTCTGGTCTGGTGTGCAGATGGCCAAGTTGGGGCCTGCTGAACGAGATACCTTTTTTTTCCCTCTGTCTCTTTATCTGTCTTATGTTTCCCTTCCCTTCCTGTCATTTTGGTTCCTACCCTTACCTCTCCTCACTTCTCCTCTCTAGCTTTTTCTGCTGGGTTTCATTTACCAGTTACATCCCTGGCTGCCTCCTCTCTTTCATCACTGCATCTGCTGAGGGCCGTCTTGGGCAGAGGAGAGTTTTCCACCGCTCTATTTTCTCTCTCCCCCTCCTTCTTTATGCGCCTCTCAGGGCTCAGTGTGGCAGCTATATGCGGTGGCTTTGGAATGAAATGTCTCTTAACCGAGCCATGTGCCCCGGAGCTACGGTAATTGCAGGTGAAATTCAGCTTCCTCTTTAAAATGCCATCTCTCATTTCCAGTTACCGGCCCCCTCCATATCTCTCTCTCTCTTTCTCTGCCTCCCTCCCCTCCTGTCTCTCTCTCTCTCTCTCCCTCTGGCTGTCTTTCAGAGGCGTGTGAATCCCTCAGCCCCTGTCGCGTCTCTCTGCCCCAACAGACACTCCCACAATGCACAGCGCTGATGGTTGCACAGTGATATCAGCCATGCAGAGGAAAGGGAGGGCCGCTGCCTAGACACATACACATTCAATATGTGTGTGTGTGTGTGTGAGAGAGAAAGTGAAAAGATAGTATGTCTGACAGATTCTGAAAGTGTGTGTTTGTTTTTGAGTGGGAGACAATCAGTATATGTGTCTGTGTGTATACTAGAGAAAAAGAAATTTGTTGTTGTGTGTGTGTGTGTGTGTGTGTGTGTGTGTGTGTGTGTGTGTGTGTGTATGTGTGGGTGTGTGTGTGTGTGTGTGTGTGAGTGTGTGTGAGTTTATAGCGTCAGCAAGGCGTGAGCTGTGTAGAGGTGACATCAAGGTGAACGTGGCGTGCAGAATGCTCTGCCGACTCGGGAGGCAGCAAATGGCTCTGTGGCAGATGGAGTCTTTGTCAGGGAAGAAAAATGGCAGCTCAAGAGCATCAGAGAACCAACCCCCCCCCCACACACACACACACACACACACACACACACACACACACACACTTTCTGCCTGTTTCTGACTCTGTGTCCTTTTTTTTTTTTTGCACAGTTGGTCACACACATAAAAAACACACTCATAGATGCAGTACATGCATATACACACACACAGACACATGGACCCCCCCCCCCCCCACACCACCACCACCACCACCCCCCCTCAGTGAGCTGGGCTGGCGGGCGGTGACCTTCCCCTGCTCGGAGGGTTCCCTGGCTGTTTGATCAATTATCCCTCTCCCATTGTTTACCAGGAAGCAGGAATAGAGAGGAGAGAAGAGAAGGCTCAAAATGGCCACTGTCAGGTGGAGGGATCCATTTCCCTGCCAGCGTGGGGGTGGGGGTTAGGGAGAGAGAGACAGAGAGACCAGAGCCGTGAAGCATGCTTAGAGGGAAGGGAGGGGGATCGTTCCCTGGCAGCTGGGATGATATGACATTATACTGAAGGTACAGCTCTGACAGTGGTTACCATTTGTGATGCTGAACATCATCTGTTAAAAGGTGGTTATTAGATTCCTAAACTTTGAGCAATCAAACATTAGTTGTCAATATTAAAACCCCAAAGAAATATTTTTTCTGCTCTTAGTGCGCAAGTCAATCCTGTATGAATTTCTTAAATGTACTGCCATGAGAATGTAATGCTGCATTTAGACACGCATGTATGCATAATGCCACAGTACTGCAGGTACACTTCCTATTTTTAGCGTGGAGAAGAGAGGGGGGGTTTGTGACTGGTGGGGGGGCACATACTCTAAAGGTCAGGTGGCAAAGAGAAAAAAACGAGTGGGAACAAATGATGCACTAAGCGAATGACACTCTGAGGTCCTGCTTTAATATGTATGTATCGCAGGTTGATGGCTGATTTCATTAGCGTCTCTCATTGTTATGCATAGATTGTCCTCCTGCAGCAAAATGAATATTGTATTCGCGCACACACGCTCACCCTAATACGCACACACACACACACACACACACCAACTGCATTTTCCAGGGAATACTGTATGTTTGGATCTTGCAGAGGACTTGAAGAAAAGGTTGATGTTTCCACAGGCTGTTATCTGTGTCGGCTATAATTAAAACAATTTACAGCGCTGTCATTTTAACACAGGTTTTTGGCGCTGCTGTGGACAATTCCTGTCAGGTAGTTGGTGTGAATTATTTTCAAAGCAGAAAAGAAAGGCTATCTTTGTTTAAATAACTTGAGCAGAATAAGTCATGTCATGTCTGAGGGTTCAGATTACGTCACTTCAGTTTACCTAAAGCTGTGTGTGTGAGTGTGTGTGTGTGTGTGTGTGAGAGAGAGAGTGAGAGAGAGGGAGAGAGAAGAATATGTTGAGTGCGTACCCATTAGTCTGTGTTTATATGACTATATGCTCAACTTTGCACACCCAGAGAATACATATGTTGAGTGCGTGAAAATGCCTGACTGCCTCTTTCTAATCCTCCAAGATGACTGTGTTTCAGCAGGAATTCCAGTCCTTAGTGGGACACGAGCAAATGTTCTGTGTGAGATATTAATAGCTGTTGTGGGCGGAAAAGGAAAAAAAGCTTCTGCATTTTTCCATATGTTTTGTAAGGAAACAGTCCAGATGGATTATCTCTTAGTCTGGAGCTTTTTTCTTGCTTCAACCAGCTCAAGTCCAAGTAGCACTGGACTTGCCAGAGACACAGACAAACACACACGCACACACCAAAGCACTAAAACTCCTCCTGTCTGAAGTGCAACAGGCTATTACTGATTAACATGTCTAAACTCAGCCAGTTCAAAAAGCCTCTCTAATTCCTTTTCCATCTTGCTCTCATATGAATCATGGATGACGTGATAGTCTTACTTCCTAACATACCTCACGTTCCTTGCAGTCACTGAGATATGTTTGTCACCCTTCTATTTGTTGCCTGAGAAACCATGTTGGCTTGTCTTCTCACATTTCACACTTGGTTTCATCCCCTTAACCCCTAATGCTCAGCCTGGATGGGCTGCCTGACCTCTTGAGTCATGGATGTTAGACTCATCGGCATCACAAGGGCCAGAGTTGGGCTTTATTTTGCCCGGTGATTGTAAGCTTGGACATGAGCAAACTTTCTTGGATCAAAGATAAAAAAAATAAATCCACCGACACTCTTTGTGAACACACTCGTCATGTTTCTGTTGCAGATTTTAATTTTAAAGTTATTTGTTTGCTGCTTTTTTGATTTGTTCTTCTGATTTGAACTTCTTTACCAACATAATTTCATAGTCCTTGTGAGCTTCATGGTCTTTAGTATTTGAGGATGTATCAAGTAATAAGACCTAGACATTCACACATGGCCTTGCGCCTTCAATGCGGAAAGACAAAGCAAAGCACCCACACTTATCTCTTCTTTCCTGAGTTGGCACACACACACACACACGTACACACATGTACACACATATACACATTATAAGGTGTGACAGGATGTCACATATTCAGAGTTTTACAGCAGGCTGGCATTCCAGGACAGCAAAGAAGAGATAATGTCAGTGTGCTGCTGGTTAACTCACTCTTTTATCCTGTTTCTGTGCCACAAAGCGTGAAGGGTGCCTGTTTTTGACACACACAAACACATGCCACACATGCATACCATGCGCGCGCACACACACACACACACACACACACACACACACACACACACACACACACACACACACACACACACACACACACGACTTACACAGGCCACTTTGCCTCTCCCAGCCAGTTAGACGACTAAAGGCTAAAAAAAATGTAAGTGACAAAAGATGCCCATAGTCATAGTTGCCAACACAGAAAAAGCTATGCTCTTGTGTAGATGCATCTGAGTTTTCTTTTTCATGACATATGGTTTCTGGCACCAGGAAGTGTGCCACACTGATTGACAGGATGTAGGATGATGTTCTGTTGGTGTTTGATTTATGCTGTGAGAGGTCACATTCCCCTAAAATAGCTTTTTTGAGTATATTATTGTGCATCACATTTAATTAAAGGGCAGGCTTTTTAAGCATGTTGACTATTCATAAATCTAGTGGTGCTATATTTAAATGAAGAAATCATGAAATTCACCTAGTCACCACCGGAAAAAAAGAGCTTCCTCTCCAAACCACCCACACTGCTGTCAGCCTTGTTGTGACTTGTTTATATGTCGTTGGACATATAAGGATTTTCAGCTTCTTCCAGAACAATTGCACTCAAAAACCTTCAGCTCCAGAGGATGAGAGCAGGTTACACAGCAACGGAACAGAGCTAAACACACAAAAATAAGAGTGGGGCCTGTGAGACAAAAACTGGAAAGTACTCCTTCTCCCAAGATGTAGCCCCTCTCTGTATGCATGTCAGGTGCATGCATGCTATTGTTACTTTCATCACTGGTGTGTGTTGTCATGTGCAGCTGTTTGCTCTCTAGTTAGCGTACTGTGTAGTGAGTTAGTGGAGTTACAGCAGTGTGGAGCTTCTCTTCTCTCTGATTTATTCTTAACATCTGTCTTTGGCAGGTGTGTGGAACCACAAGGTCCTCTCTCTGAGCCTGTGATGTAGCTATCATTGCGGGCAGTCTGTGTGTGCGTGAGCGCATTTGTGCAAAACAACAGAGAGGGCCTTCCTCCACCCCCTCCTTAGGATGAGTCATATTTGAGCCCTGTGTAATCCAAGCCTGTGTTTCATGTGTGTGAACAGACAGACCCTGAGCAGTGGTCTTGGTCCTGACTCCCTCTGGGGCAGTGAGTGGGTGAGACACGGCTATCAACAACAGGCCCAGGCAGCTTCGGTTTCAGCCTCACCACACGAGGAATCTACCCGTCGTGGCAGGCACAGATACACACACACTGAACACAAGCATACATTCACGTAGAGCCAAAGCTATTATTCTTTTCCCTCTTTAGCTCCTCCTTAAATAATATCAGGTAACAAAAAAAAGGGGCCTGATGGCAAGCTTTGTGATTGGTTCAGGTATAAGGAAGTGTTAGGATCCACAGGACGAGCTAGTGGATATAGTTTCACATGAAAGATAGTGTGACACTATGGTGACGCTCAGTCTAACACAGGTAACTCTGTGTGTCTGTGTGTGTGTGTGTGTGTGTGCGTGGGTGCATTTATGGTCACGTGTGTATCCACCTGTGGGAGTGTGATTGCTGTGCAATAATGTCAAGGCGCGGGGTGTGACACAGTCAACAATGGAGGCTCAAATATTTTGACTTTTTATATGAAATCACACGGGAAGTGTGGTGACACAGGAAATAAGGCAGTGTAACAGGAAAAAAAAGAACTCTATTTTGTGGATATTCTGCACAGCATTTCAAAGCACCCCATCGCTAGTGTGACAAACTATTTTAAAGGCACAGCTGGACTTTTAAAAGGGTCTTCTACATTTTTTCCCCAGAGGGAAGAAAGTGTCCTGGATAGAGCAGCAGAAAGGTGATACAGGCAAACTGGTAGCGCAAAGCTGTTTCCCGTTATTATACTCATTTATCATCATTTTATTCTTTATGTAGGGGCAGAAATGTCATGTTACATCACACATTGAACTGCAGAGAATAAAAACTTTCTCTCATCCATGTAAAATATTTAGTTGAAATTTCAGTCCCTCTTGACTTTGAAAAAAAGCAAAGCCGATGTAATATTCTGTATGTGTTGCTAGACATATCCTGTCCTAATTTTGTCATTTGACAATGATGAGAAGGTAGGCAGGGGCTCAGAAGCTACTGGTCCTGTTTTTGTTTCATGCAGTTCAGTTTCCTGTCATTTTTTTTCCCTCACGCTGGAGGCATTATGTTTTTCAGGTTGTCCGTCCCATTTTCGTGAACGTGATATCTCAGCAATGCCTTGAGGGAATTTCTTCAAATTTGGCATAAACACTCAGTAATCAGTTCATCCTTCACTCAAGAGATGAACTGATTAGAATTTGGTGGTCAAAGGTCAGAAGGTCATGGTAATTGTGGCCTCACAAAACACATTTTTGGCCATAACTCAAGAATTCATACACTAAATATGGAGGATAAAATGATGAACTAATGATATTTTATATCCAAAAGGTCAAAGGTCAATTTCACTGTAATATAATGATTTGCAACTACACTTAATACCTTTTATTAAATTTCTTCACAGTCTTCACTGCATATATTATGAGTCTAGACAGACTTTGTTCCCTCGAAATATTTCAACATATTTATCAATTTAATTTTCCCACTCTTCCCCATCTGTGTGTGTGTGTGTGTGTGTGTTTGTGTGTTTGTTGTGTTTGTGTGTTTGTGTGGCACTAAAGAAAAAACCCAATTCAACAAACATAGCTACTTTTCTGACACCATCAAAGTACAAAAAGCTACTTGAACAAATATTTTTAACAAGTGTATGGATCAGTGGAGCTCAAAGTTAAACTGATTAATAGTGGCTTATTTTTTATTCATGATGCATGCTGAATTGGAATTTAGCTTTAATTTATTACCTACATTTAGAAACAAGTGAAAGTGACTTTGCTGTAGTTACTGTACATGCTTGCCAGCTGTGAGCACACCAATTGCAACAATTTTCCTCCACTGTCATAAAAACATAAAACACTCATCTTTCAGCAGCAGATTTTATTAATGCAATTACAGGCTTATAGGGGAAAACTATATAGCATTTGGGGGGTCCTGAAGCCCATGTGGTCCATGATACATACGAAGATTTCACAGTGTCTCTGGTTTTATTTTGACTGGGGATCTTTGTTCCCAGTCACCCCCTTCAGAAAAAGTTCTATGTTGTTAGTTTTGTAGTCTTGTAAACCCAGACAAAGCTGCTTTTATTCTGGGTTTATAGACCACTTTCATTATTGGGGGCAGTAAACATGATTACAAGGCTTCATGTCACTAAAGTCAGTTAGGAACTTACTGCTTAGCAAGAAAATTATGAGTCTAGTTGAGAAATCTTTTGGACACAAACCAAACCCGAAGGCTCACAAGTCATTAGTTGCCTGTTATTACATGATATAAGGACACAGGCGGCTTGTATTGTGTATTAATGGGCTAGTTGATAATAAACCAATATAGCGTTCATTTGCTGCTCATCCTCGTTTAAATGGCTTTAGATCATTGTTTATGTTATCATCATAACCTTGACCTAATCACATCTCTCGTGTGGCATGCGGTTGTTATGTTATGCGCATCTTTTTTGTCTTTTTTCATCATCATAGTCTTTAACATGTGTCAGTTCTGCCATGATTTTTTTCCACTACTGCTCCATGTTTTTATATTGAGTGTGTTTAAATATAAAAACTTGTCTTTATGTATCTTCTGAAGAATCAGAAATCTAAGACAATATATTTAAATGCTCACCTTATAGTTGGCCATATGCGTTTACATTCCCCAGCATATCAAGCCCAGACCACTTCTGTACAAGACTTTCTCCACATTGGTCTCACTTGCAAAACAAATCTTGAGCTCAGTGAGACTACCTGATTAAATAAAGGTTACACATATTCCATCATATTTAATCATGAAATCACACATATAATGGTTTGGAAGACACCAGAAAATATGGTGTTATTGTGGATGTATGTCATCTTAACACATCCTGAAAGTTACCTATACATAAACATGATAGTAGCAAATTCTGCCATAAATACCGTTATTTCACTGTTAGTTAAAATCTAAGCTTTTAGCTTTATCTCCAGGCCAGTAGGTCCTAACTTCACTGACTCACGCAAACAACACTTAAACTAATCACAGTGGGCCATTGGTCAGGCCCTCAAGCTACTTTGGCCAATTTGGAAATGTGCTGCTCAGTATTGACTTAATGAAAACCTTACAGTCACTTACCCAACAAATCAACATGTAGATGCTTGCCAGGACTGCTGCAGAGTCTAAAAAGGGACACACCGAACGAGTCTGCTAAATGTGTGCGATAGTTTTGTCAGAGGAGAAACAAGAAGTGTAGTCACACATCATATGAGCTCTGAGTCACGGAGTTTTTTTAAAAAAAAAGCAGGGAGATTGTTGAAGATTTGCTCTTGACACTTGTCTTCCTGCCCTACTTTCTGTCTGGAGCTGTAGAGTGGGAGTGAATGCCAGGCTTTATTTGTCTGGAATTACCTGCTCAGTTAATCAGTAAAGGTTGAACAGATTTACCAACTGTCACAGTTAGTTTACACTTACTTAGCTGTGATATTTCATTATAAAACCTACGCAAATACAACATTTTCTCTTCTCTGTACTTTGGCTGCATTTTGTGATTCGTGTGTAATATAGATGTAAATTAGTGCCTGATTTTGCGGCTTATGTGTTTGTGAGTGTTTATGTTTGTATGTGTATGTGTCTGTGTGTGTGTGTGTGTGGACGTGGGCATGTGCATGAATGCGTACGTGTGGTTTTTGTAACAGTACAGAGATGTCCCAAGGGTTTTTTCCCCTTTTCTCATTACAAATGCTAATGTCACATTAATGAAATCGGCTTAGTTTAAGGTTTATAGCGTAGCCTACACTGAGAGATTTGGCCTCGACACTTCCCACATATTTCAAGTTGAATCACATTTTTTCCTTTGGGCATACTATTCTGAGTTACTCTAAAATGCGCTGGCCCTGAGTGAAACTTTGAGAGAAAAGTTTAGAGCATGGTTGCCAAGCTTTGTCATCGTTGTAAATTGTTGGGTCACAGGCTGCCGGCTGTCCAGCTTCCGAAGATGACTGTTAGCTTAGCTAAAGCAGTAATGGCTTCAATGAGAGGCTGGCTAATGTAAACAGTGTGTTAATGTGCTAGCAGCGGTTTTTAGAGTCACTAGCTGTTAATCATTGCTCAACAGAGAGCTTGTCAGGCATAACAACATGCCAGAGAGTTAATCATAGTTATAGATCCCTGTATTTATGTAGAGAACATATTTAACAGCTGTGTTTCTAATCGTGAGGCCTTTCCAGTAAACATGTACAGTAATATCAGCAGCAATGATTCCAAGGGTCAAATAAAGAAGTGAGAAAACAAATGCTTTTAAATTTACACGTCTAAATGCAAATAAAAGTGCTGGAGGGATTTACCAGATTTGCTGATTCATAATGTCTAAATGACTACAAAATATTCTGTCCGGCAAAACCTGCAGTTTAAAAATTAAATGATTTGTATTTTTTCCCAATGTTTTTGCCATTTATACCCTTTAGCCATCAATCTTAGTCATTTCTCTCACTTGAGTGTGATAAGCAGCATTTTCTAACCTTTCACTGGTGTTTTACTTCTTGCCTGAGTTTGCCTTTTTTTTTTGAAATACTAAAGCCATTTAAAGCTTAAACAGAGAGTAAGACGAAGAGATTGCCCTTTGTAATTAAAAGCCAATTTTGTAAAATTGATTAGATTATGTTAATCAAGGGAGATAATATCTTAAAAGCAGTGTGAGGAAGAGAGATAGAGGGTGTGTGAAGAGTGGAAAGGAGTGACAGTCCAGCCGCCATTACAAGCTGCTGATTTCTGCAGAGTGCTTCATAAAATGTCAGAGCGCTTCTCCCTGAGCAAGACACTGAAAAATGGCAGCGCTGTGATGTGCTGGCACCTCACCTGCTGCACTGTGTGGGTGTGTGTGTGTGTGTGTGTGTGTGTGTGTGTGTGTGTGTGTGTGTGTGTGTGTGTGTGTGTGTGTGTGTGTGTGTGTGTGTGTTTTAAAGAGAGAGAGAGAGAGAGAGAGAATATCATTGTGTGTGTATTTGTGCAAGTGTGTGCTTGCCTGTGTGTACATACCATGTGTGTGTGTTTTTACATCTTTGTGAGTTTGTGTGTGTGTGTGTGTGTGTGTGTGTGTGTGTGTGTGTGTGTGCGCGCGCGTGTGTGAGTGTCCATGCTGGCCTCCCTCCCATGTTGCAGTGAAGCAGAACAGAGTGGCTGACTGCCCGCTGCTCTGCCTCCCTCTCTGTCAATACAACACTATTCTCTTCCAGCCAGTCATTTTCACATTTAAAATTAAGTAAAGCATCCGTTTGAACAGAGGAATACAAGTGATTGACATACTGAGTGTAATGCTGGTGGATTTTCTCTCATCTGGGCTTATATTACCAGATTGTTGTTCTGAAACTACTCAGTAGTTTTTAAGACCTTCATCTGATTTCAATATTCAAACACATATGCAACACTGTGCTTTGTGTGCCACTGTAAACACCTAACATGTCTTCTGTTTACTACCTGATGTGAAGCTCATGTTTACCTTCATTTTCCATTTAGCATTTGTCTGTTTGTGTTGAAACGAGAGCCAGAGGTCTACGTGCAGGCGTTATTAATGTTGATTTCAACAAAAGCATAAAAGAATACAGAGGGGTTTAAAAGCAGACGGAGAGAGGAGAGACTGGTTGGGAGAAAGGTGTTAAGGTAGGGGGGGTTGCAGAAAAGATAACAAACACAGCATCAAACCAGAGATCTGAGCAGCCTTTTCATTTAACAGTGTTGACATCTAAATGAGCCGACAACTGTGCAGCAAGTCGCAGAAACCAGGGAAGTTTAGTACCACTGAAAACAACAAGTACAACTTCACCTAAACTACATATAGTATTACACTTAATGTTTTATTGTGACCTCAGGTAATGCAATAAAGAATAGCAAGATCATGTGTTAGGGATTTGTTTTACAATGGATTACTGGTAATTAATCAATGCCTTTCGAAATGTTATGGTTGATATTAGGGCTGCAGCTAGTGATCATTTTCATTAATTAATCTGATAGTTATTTTCCTGATTAATCAATTAATCATTTGGTCTATAAAATGTCAGAACATGGTGAAGAATGCCCAACACAACATCTTCAAATTACTTGTTTCAGCCAACCAACAGTTCGAGACTCAAAGATATTCAAGTTACTATCACATAAGACAAAGAAAAGCAGCACACCCACACCACAGCTGGAATCAGGTAATGCTTGGCTTTTCTGCTTGAGAACTGACATAAAAGATGAATCAATTATCTTTCGATCGACAAATCCATTAATCAACTAATCCTCTCGTCATATGAGAAGCTGTGGTTTTTGTCATACACATGTATAAACAAGCATGTGTAGATACCATGGTTCACCCCCATAGAGTTTTTGGTTTTCTGGCACTATGTAGGGTGGTCATAATGATGAAGTAAATTGAATTATCACAAACTATGTTACGTTGCAGTGGTTAAATCTGTAACCTTTGTTCTGGACAGTTTGGCAGTTTGGCCAGGGAGGAAGGAATAGGGGTACTGGAGTTTTGTGTGGCTGAGGGGAGTAGTAAAAATTAGGGACTGTGACTGTACATGTATTACCTATTCCGTTCCGTTGAACAACACATAATATGCTCCGGGAACATTATCAAACCAGGCTCTTGTAACTGGTGGTCACGAACACGCTATTTCTCCCATCACACCGCTTATCTGAATTCTGTCACATTTGCACAGTGATATCAGTTGTCTCCTGCAAGTAAAGCTTCAGTTGAACAGAACTGAATCTAAATGGTTTCTGCCCATGGAAATGGACAGAAGGGGTTCCAACAATTGCTCAAGCAAGGTTTGCCGCTCTCTGGCTATTCCATTGTTCTGTCAGTGTCAGTTTGTTTTGCTATTTGACATGCATGTCATTTGCATTATTCATATGTGCAGTACTGCGCTCTCTCTCTCTCTCTCTCTCTCTCTCTCTCTCTCTCTCTCTCTCTCTCCCCCTTCTTTCGTTGATATTACCTGATAACTGATGACGTTTCCTGTTTTTCAGTTTTAAGTTTTTTTGCATTTCCTGCATTTGATTAAATGTGCATTTTGCAGAACAAGAAGCATCATATTTATGAAGATTTAAACAAGAAATCACACTCAACAGCGACAATCCATGGTTTATATCAGATACTGTATTTTGTATGCATGCACTGATACCTCATATGAGCTCAAAATTACACCCTATAAATAAATAAGATATAATTTAGAATATTTTTCCTTATAACAAAGTACTACATTTTTTGCTGTTCAACTGTAGTCATTTCGGGAATTTTACAATAAACTGCATGTTATGTGGTCATGCCATCATTCGGAAAAAAAAAAGAGCATCGGAGGATGCAGTGATAAAGTTTTTAATCCTAGAAATAGCACTAAGCAAAGCATTGTCAATATTTAATGTATTGAACCTTTTTAGATTACGTTAACGTTTCATTTAAACTGTTGGATAAAATGTTTTGGATCTCTGGTTACAGTAACTTAATCTGAGAGAGACCGAAAAATTTAAGACAAAATTGAGTACAGGTGTCTGTTTGAGATGAAAGAAGAAAAAAAAAAAAAAAAAGACTGGATATGTCCAAAACAAAATGTTTGCAGCTGAAACACATTAAGTCATTGCAGCTTTAAAGCATCGGTTTGCTGTAGCTTGTCTTTTCTGCATATATGTTACTTTTTTCTTTAAACTCAAAACACAAAAGCACTAGTACAGCAATTACAGTACTGTAGTGTTACTAACCTGGGCAATGTCACTGGGTGTAATGAGACATAATTAAGAATGCATTTTCAGTTGATTTAGTGCTGCAGAATAGTGCAAAGTTCGGCAAATACCTTGTTAAATATGGGAGAATTCAGTTGCTGTATTTAATATGTGGGATGTAATTTGTGAAGCAGGTTTGCGCACCTGGTATCTAAGCTCAATGTTTAAGGCCTCGGGGTACATTTTTTGCAAATCATCACTTTGCCTCTTTGCATTGTGTTACATACAGTGAAACTCTGTTGCAAAAAATTGTTTTAGAGCAAATGTAAAATACTAAAGTCTGTTATCTAAATGGTAATTAGCCTTAACAGATAGTGGCTAACCCCTCACCTTGCCTCAAGTTCATCTTGTGAGTGTGTCTGTGTGTGTGTGTGTGTGTGTGTGTGTGTGTGTGTGTGTGTGTGTGTGTGTGTGTGTGTAAGTGTGCATGAAAGTATGTGTTATTGTCTGAAGCATAGATGATGTTATTGTGTGCTTCCGAACTGCTTCAGAGTCATTATGGACTTTTGTAGACACATACAGCCAGTGGTGAGCAGATCTGGTTCAGTCTGCAGAAAAAGCGTAATGAGCAGTGAGACTGGCAGATGAGTGTGAGTGGCTAGCAGAGGGAGAAGGGCAGATTCATCAGGGATGATTGCCTGATGCACACTTCTGGTTTTTTGATGTGAAGACCCTGCTAGGTTACCATGGGGAGAATAATTAGCTTTGGCTGGATGCAGATGCGAATGAGCGTAAGATATGGGAATTTTTCTTATTGAGCTTACTTTATGATACTTATAATGGTGCATATGGGTGTGCTTTTGTGCACACAGATTCACATACATACAGATACTCTTTCTCAGACACATGCACACAGACACACACTCACTACCGGCTCATTCTCTTCTATTTATGGCCAGGAAATGGGAGTAGTGCTATGTGTGGTTGAGCTGAGTAACACTATTCTGTCACACATAGGTTTGACATCAAACACAAGTGACAAGCCTATCCTATTCCTCTCCACCGAGTCATCACCATGTCCCAAAATCACATTATTGTCACTGGGAACCCAGCAGAGACGGATGGTGAGTAGGGGTGTTGATTCCAGCCTTTGGCATCTACAGTATGCTCTAAAAGGCAAATAAAGCCATTTGGCAAGAGCTGATTTCTTGTCATTTCAAAAATATACAGAATGCGTGTGGTATGCCATTTGGTTTTATATTTTATCTAAAGCCTCTTACAATAACATGGATACACACGTGTGTGTGAGTGTGTTATGACAGGGACCAGTGAATACTGAAGCTGGAAATTCTTCAATGCTAGCGCCACGCTCTACTATTTGCAACACACAGAACCATATCATTACCTTTTTGCCCTGGCAGGCAGCAAGCAGCTCTAGTGTGGTAAGCTCCAGTGTTACATGGAGGCAGGCGGTGGCGTGGCTGTAATAAGACCTGTGGCCTGCACCACTGCCAAGGCTAGCTGAGGCGGGGTGAGAGATGGTGCCCATCCCAAACATGCCCTGCTCTGCCATCTGTCACTGGGCAGGAGCAGAGCCGAGGGAGGGGTCAGAGTCACTCTAGTTGTTGTCACCTAGAGAGGCCACACTGTAGCTTGCTGTCTCTTTGTACTCTGTTCAGGCCTCGGCTCAACCCGTCAGTCAGTTTATGAAGCACTTATGCAGTTCTGCAAATATCGTACTTAATATCATGATTCAGTGATTCAGTATAGATTTTTTATTTCATTCGTTTAAAATTTACTTCACTAGGGCCTTTTGCCAAAGTGTCATGAATTAATACAGTGATGTTACAACCCAAATACAACAGAGCTGGAACGTTTAGCTGATTAGCTGAAGTCGTTTTCAAGTAAACATCCCTTGATTCCAGCTTTACAGTTGTGAGGATTTGCTGTTTTACTTTGTCTTACGTGATAATAAACTTAATATCTTTGGAATTTGTAGTGTTAATGGAGTTAAAAATTTTATGACATCACCTTGGGCTTTAGCAAATTCTAATGGACATTTTTCACTAATTTTGGACATTTTATAGACCAAGTGATAAATCAACAGCCATAGAATAAAACGGTAACAATTTCTGTTATGACCTTTGAGATTTTGCAACCAGTGGTGTAGCATGATATCACACAGTACATTCTGTCTCTTTAAATGTTCTCAGTTCTCATGTTTGACTCCGGACAAAGGTTGTCACTTAAGTTTTTTGCCAAGATGCCTGGTTATGTCATTTCCTGGCTAGCGGTGTGTGTGCAAGGAGGGGAGGGATGAAGGGAGGAGAAAAGGGGTCAAGCAAGCTTGTGCGTGCCCTCTGCTATAAGCAAGATGATCTTGCTCAGTTAGTGTTCATTGCAAACAAGCATGCAGAGTACAAACATCCACATCCATGTGCACATGTCATGTCTACAGAATCACACACCCACACGAACATATAAAAACGCAAAGAAAAAGGGGGAAGTTCAAACAGGGCACCTGAGCAACAGCTATACAAGGTCAGAAATAAAAGACGTTCTGGATGATTCAGAGTCAGTGATCTCATTTTCACAAACACAACTGCTACAGAGAGTACCTGTGTGTGTGTGTGTGTGTGTGTGTGTGTGTGTGTGTGTGTGTGTGTGTGTGTGTGTGTGTGTGTGTGCGTGTGCGTGCGGGTGTGTGTGCGTGTGCGCGAAGTACTTTTCAGTAATGAGTGATTAATGACACCTGATTGACAGATTGTCACCTGGTAACCAGAAGAGCTTTGGGATACTATTATCTATATAGAGAATCATTCATTATTTACTTACTATTATGAAAATGATGAAAAAAACACAATTTTATGTTTTGTTTTAAAAAAAAAAAAAAAAAAAAAAAAAAAAAAAAAAAAAGCACTGCATATGAAATTAAAAGTTTGTTAAAAATTCATTTCTCTCATTATTCTCGTCTTCTTTACCACCTTTACGTGACACGTGACACACTTGTTACATGACATTTTTCTCCCAAGCTGAGACACAGAGCAGGACACAGCTAAACAGAGGTCTGTGTTTGACACAAGCGACAGCAGAGGAGGCAGGAGGGAAGAGAAGAGGAGAAGAGGAGAGAGGGAGAAACAGAGATAATACAGTCTGTTTAATACAGTAGGTGGAAAAAAAGAAGGAGAGCTGAGAGCCACTGTGTGTCTTTGATGGGGGGAATGGGGCATGGGCATCATGGGGGAATAATGCATTCCTTCACTTCCACTTCCATTTCCCACCATTACTGGAGAAGAAGAGACCACACCCACCCACTCACCACCACTGATCTGATCTGTGTGTGTGTGTGTGTGTGTGTGTGTGTGTGTGTGTGTGTGTGTGTGTGTGTGTGTGTGTGTGTGTGTTTGTGTCTGTGTGTTGAAGGGGCGAGGAGGAAAGGGGAAGGATTGAGACACAAGGGGGGTTGAATAGTTTGAGGCTTTGACAAACACACACACACACACACACACTTCTATAGGCACATGTATTGGCAGTTTTTTGTAAAACCACTGCACGCGTGACTGAGCACTATTACATACACGCAACACAGACATACAACACCACAAAACAAATGCATGATGTAAGGCCACATACCAAGCAGCACAGGCCATTACACCACCACCAAATGCACTCACTCTATCTCTGCTTTATGCTGTTCTGCTCTCCTTTCAGATGATACTGACATGTGAAGGCTCCTATATGAAGGCCACATGCAATCATAAAACCGCAGAGCTGTTTATAGCTACACTATCTCCTGAAGGGCCATTGCATCCAGCCACTATTAGCTGCATGCGTTGACAGCTGGGTGCTGTGTTGTATTTGCGGATGTGACTGTGAATACGGCACTGGAACACATCTTATAAATCATAGTTCAGCTATTAGCATAAATTCTCCCTCTCCTTGCGCATGCGAGCGCTGCTGTTTCTTGTTGCTCTGCTCCGTGTTGATTGGTTGGTGTTGTTCAAGTCAAATTGATTTAGCTGTTCACGGAGATTATAACGCTTGCCTTATACCGCCACTATGGTGTGCCGTTAATTACCTATAAAATCAAGCTAATTCTGATGCTAAATCCATTTTAATTTCTCATAATTAAGTCAGGATTGGATCCTTAAATACCTTGGCGCTCCATTATTGTTGCAATCATTGTTGTGGCTGTGCATTTGGTGCTACATTGCTGAGCTCAATCTTATTACTGTTATTAGATTTAATTGCACTAAGTGATCAGTTTGTAGTTGTCGTAGGAAGATGGACTTGCCTTGCAGTCGTTTCTTCCCCCTACTGTCCTTTCTCTCTCCGTCTCTCATCCCAGAAAGAGGCCCTTTGAGAGATTGTGAGAGATGAGAGGAGATGAGGGGGAGGGTAGCTCTGCTTTACACCTCTGCAAAGGAGGGATTGCTTTTTTGTTGTTTGTTAGGGGGGAAATCAATTCTGTTCACATCATCACGTTTTGACAAGGCGAGGCATTAAGTGCAGATATTGAGAAACGACAGGAATGGTTTACAGCCTGTCCTTCATCTTCTCAACTCTTCTCCTTTCTTCTGTCTTTTTTTCCACAACAAAATCAGAGTGTATTGTCTTGCTTATCCTTTTCCCCCTCAATCTTTCTATCCCTTTTCTCTCTTTCTCTCCCTCTCTCTCTCTATTTTTTTTTCTTTTTCCTTCCTCTGAAAAGGTAGGGAATGATCCGCTTCACTTACCAGCTGACACCACATAAGCTTGCTCGTCCTCTGAGACATGAGCCTTTTGTTTTCATGTGCATTATGATAATTATGAAGGGCCACAGCTCCTCTCCATTTTCATCACACTTCTAATGATACTTACATTTTTTGTCAGGAGCAACCACGGGAAAAAAATCATCCATTTTTTATCTTGTGAAAGAATCCCTTTTTTCATGTTTTTTTTTCACCCAAACCTGACATTTAAAGGGTGACAGCCGATGTGAAAGAGCACAGAGTGTGACATGCATTCATGCAACACAAAGTGGCAGAAAGGTAACATTTTTTGGTTAAGATTACAATAAAACACTTCATCTTCAATCAGCCAGAAATTTATGCGTGTAAGTAATATTTAACATTCATTTATTTGTTGTTCTGTTTAATAATTTGGCTCTTACACCCACATCCTTTCACCTTGCACGAGAGGCCATGTGAAGGACCTTTGACCTTGCTCATAATTACACAACCACCGTCTTTTCACTGCAGCAATGGCAGTCATGGCTGCCCAAGTCCGATGGCACACCAGCCTCCTCCCCGTGGACTGCAGCAGGTTTTCTTGTCATCTGTGCCTCTCGCTCTCCCTCACTCCCTTACCAACTCTCCCTCTCTCTTGTCAGTGTTGCTCCTGGCGAAAGGCTGATACTTGATATTCAGAGGATAGCAGCTTTTGTCTCAGAGATTTAATCAGTGGCTCTGCTCCCACTGCAGAGGAGAGAGGGAGGGAGGGTGGTGGAGGGATGGCAGGAGAGAGGGAAGGAAAGAGAGATGGAGGCAGAGACTGTTTATGTGTAATGACACAATAACAAAGCCTGCCTGTAAAACACAATCTGCAAACTGTGCTTTTGAAGGGGATTTTCAGTCCTGGATTAGTGTCAGGCAGAGGGATATGGAAAAGGAGAAGAGAGAAAAAGAGTCAGGTTGATGTGATAGACAGGGAAGGTGATTTTGTGTGTGTGTGTGTGTGTGTGTGTGTGTGTCTGCAGTGGGGGTTGAATTTTGTGAGCGTGTGCCCATGGATGTGTGTGTGTGTGTGTGTGTGTGTGTGTGTGTGTGTGTGTGTGTGTGTGTGTGTGTGCAAATTCATGTGTTTTGACACTGTTTTGTATTTATTTGCCTGCCCAAGTTAGCAGCTGTGTGGGCACAGCCACATTGTGTTCTCAGTTGTTAGCAAGAGGGGATTAAAGTTGAATAATGTAAGTAAAATATTTGGCTGCAGAATGGCCAAATGTTTCTTGTTAGGGTTTATGTTGTTGGTTGGTTGATAATGGCTGGCATGGTGACTCTGTGAGACTGATAATGGACAGCTACTGTGTTGGTGAATACACACATCATCTAAAAGCCTCCCCATTTAGTTCTAGTTCCAACTGAAAGGACTCAGGGAGCAATGTTGTCTTTTAAGGCCTCAAAGAGCTCATAAATTCAAACGACATTCCTTTTCATCAAGGAAGTGTAAAGGGATCATGGTTGTCAAACACAGGTGTGTGTTTGTGTGTGTGTGTGTGTGTGTGTGTGTGCGCGTGTGTGTGCGCGCGTGCGCGTGTGTGAGTTTGTTTGCAAATGTTTGCCATTGTGTGCCTGTGGGAGACAGAAAGACAAGGAAAAGTGAAGGTTATTTCATTTTGTTCCTTTTTTTTTTTGAGGTTTTCACTAACTTCTTGGTTTTGCAAAACTGTCACTGTTGAGTTTTTCAGACTGCAGTCAAAAATGTATAACTGTTGTTGGTGCATCAGAGTCCTCAGCACTGGTATTTCATTCTCCTTCCAATCAAATGTATCATGGGAGCTTTGTTGTCTGGTATCAGTGAGCACATAAATAGAAAGGAAATTGTTCAGGGGAAGTGAGATGTGAAAGGAAAAGTGTCAGGAGTTGTGTGTGCGTGTGCGTGCGTGTGCTTGAACATCTTGTGTAGGTGTGACAGTATGCATTTGTGTGTATGTGTTTAAGCGTGTGCTTTTGTGTGTGTGTGGGTGAGTGTGCTTTGCTATTGTAACCCTGCTGATTGGATTGTGTTTGACAGATATGGAGTCTGGAGAGCGGCTGGCCTCCCCTGCGCCCACCCTGTCTGCTGCTCGCACCTCCTCCCCTGCGGCCTCTTCCTCCTCCTCCTCCTCTTCTTCCTCTTCGTCATCCCCTGCTCCCCACTCTAAGAGCAGCCTGGCCCCGAGCCCCTCAGCACTGGGATCCACCCTCAGCACCTCTGGTAAGAAACACATTTTCTCCCTCTGTCGATCTTCTGTCTCTCAGAAACAATGTGTACAGAAGAAAAAAAAATACCAGCACACATTACAAACAGTTTCCATGTTACCATAAAAACTTGCCAAATATGGTCACCTTCATGTGTCCATAGCATTCACAATCCTCCTCATTTCTTTACCATGAAAAATGAGTTTCCTCCAGTATTAATTATACAGTTATTTTACAGCCTGTGTGAATACACCTCTCTCCCAGCTACAAGGATTTTTTTTTCTGACAGCTTGGGTTGCAACTGAAAAGCTGCTGCATTAATGAATCCCAAACAATTAGGGGGCTCTTTTGTGTGAGAAACACACACATGCTTTGCCATGTCTCCTGACAACCTTCAGCTCTCTGGCTCCAGCTGCCTCAGAGTCAGGCTCAGCACGACACTGGGCATGCATGTGTGCTCGTGTGTGTGTGTGTGTGTGTGTGTGTGTGTGTGTGTGTGTGTGTGTCTGTGTGTGTGAGAGAGAGAGAGAGAGAGAGAGAGAGAGAGAGAGAGAGCCTCTGCCTGCATGATTTAACATTTGTCAGCCACTCAGTGTCTAGTCAGCCCTGTCCAGCATCTCGCCTCCTTTCTCTGTATTGGTCAAAGCCATTAGGCAAAGAGGAGTGTGTACATTTGGTGTGTGTGTGTGTGTGTGTGTGTGTGTGTGTGTGTGTGTGTGTGTCTGTGTGTGTGAGTGGTTGTGTGTGTTTGTGTATGTGGTTGTGTGGTTGTGTGTGTTTGTGTATGTGGTTGTATCTCTTTGTGTGTTTCAGATATCCCCTTTGAGAGCGAGTGAATCATTTGATCATACTCTCTTTCTCCTCATCTCTTAATGTCTAGCTGTTTTTTGTTGGTTTACTACACACAAACACACACACACACACACACACACACTCACATCCATACACACACATAAACCATGATTGCACTGAGCGGGGAATAGCGTATCCAGCTTTCTCCATGATTGTTGTGTTTTCTCTCTGTTACGAGAAGAAGAAGAAGTAAAGAGCAAAATAAAGCCCCTTGTTTTGTCCTCCATCTCCTCAGTGTTGCCCCAAAGAAGAACCCATTAGGAGCATCTCCTCCTTATGCATTATACATCCCTCTTATCCCTCTGTGCCATTACGTGTGCTCAGATTTTCTAGATAAGCGATTTTGGACTCAGCGTCAAATGAAATACTGAGAGGCAGGCTGTTAGCTCTGAACTTTGGCTGCGCTTTGTGGGAATCAAGCAAGCAATTTCATTTTCATTTCATACAATGCTTTGTTTAGTGTGGACGGTAGCTCAAACATGTATACAAATACATACAAATGAGGCAAAAAAAAGTTAAAATCATCTCCTTCGCTTTACCTGATCCAAGTATCATAATTAAAAGTAAAAACATTCTCAACCAGAACAACAAGAATATGTCAGGTGTATTGTGTAAATAGGTAACATCAGTAATTACGTATTGGATAGTTATAGTGTCATCACAAACTGTGCAGATGTTGATTCAAGGTCCTTTGCCAATGTGCCACCAACACTCAAGAAAAAAAATCTGAAGAACATAAAAATGAGCACGGACTCTGTTTATGTGTGTTTGTGTGCACGAGCGTGTGTCATTGATGAGGATATCACTTGGAGAATAAAAGCTGATCGGCGCTTGTAGCACTTTCTCCTTCTGGGATCAACTCACGGATGCAATTAACTTAAATCTGTCTGTGGAAATTTGATTGACTGCAACAAACAACAAATTAATCCCCCTTCGGCAGCATCCAAACATGAAAAAAGCAGGCGGTGCAGTTTGTCAGAGAGGAGGAAGGATTGAAACAGAATGAGAAAGAGGGCGAGGGAGCGAGAGAGAGAGGGAGACAGAGACACAGAGTGAGGAAGAGAGAGTAGGTAATCCTAGGTATGTCTTTCCTGAGCTTCTTTTCTCGCTTCAAATTTTTAGATTTAATTATTCGGCTTCTGGAAGCCTGCATTAATATTGAAAAGGCATTTGCAGATGTCACTTTGTGTTGACTAGAATGGAAAGGGGTGTGCGGGGGAGAGGTGGGCACCCCAGGCATAAGTGAATGCTGTGGCTGGCCTTTCTGGGGGTTGCACTGCAGTCGTTTATCTTCGTATCCTCTAGCTGACTCTGGCGAGGCGGGCTCTACATATTCAGCATATTCTAATGACATTCAAAAGGCAGATTTTGCTGTCTTGTGATAGTGAGGGGCCTTGAAACCAACAGAAATCGCTATACTGTCATATGTCACACTGCTGGCATGCCGGTAAGGCTTTGTTTCTCGCCGCATAACCACAAACAGTTTGATTCTCACTCAAAAATAGTCTCTGAGTTGCATTTGTAGAGGTACGTTCATTTACAGTCTTCTTCAGTGTTTCGGTGTAGAGCATACATAACGGGCTCTTCTGTGTAAAGTCGCCCTCTGGATAATTAGATCCCGGGCTGCATTAGTTCGGAAAACACTGCTCAAGTGTCACTCTGTTTTACATTTCTGTGGTGGGTGCAAGTGTATAGTAGTTTGACATTTTCATCTGCATTGTGCAAAACACTTTCCTTTTCTTCAGTCATCACTTTTTTGCATGTGTATTACCTGGCTTATGCAGAGGCATCAAGCGGGCTTGCTCTCCTTTTCTGGAATAGAAATTGAATTTGCATGAAATATGCTCACACCAAATTGCATCTGACTCTGGGAGAAGGTAATACGTGGCAGTCGCCCCTGCCAGAAATGATTGTGCTCAGAAAAACGCTAGACGATGATGATGTTGATGAAGTATTCTTCTGTGCTGAAATTGAATGCCAAAAGGATACGAGGAGGTTAGCTTTTTATACCTTACACATACACTTCCTTTTTCTCACCGAGAATATCCAGGCTTTGTCACTGTGCAGCATATTCTGAAACTGAAGAAATATCAATACACAAATTACTTCTACGCGGAAATTGGATTATGACAAAATGCTCTGTAATTTAAATGTGAATGTTTTTACTGTATAGACAAAGGCATCAGTCTGAGGCAATAGTCAGTCTGTCATGCTCAGAAACAGCACAGCTGCCTTTTAAAATTAGGTGCAGCGAGCACTCAGTGAAAGCTGAATCTGAAGTTAATTCCTACACAAATAAAAGACAGTCGTTCTATATTTCATTCGTCTATATAAGAAGAGACAACTTCAAAAGCTGGATAAATCTAATTTTTACACCCCGTCGATTCTAACATCAAGAGCTCAGAGAGGTAATTTGAGAACAATGTTTTAAGTCTACGCAAATAAACATATACAAAACTATCAGGAGGGCAATGAGTTGTGCTAAAGGTTCATTAAACAACTGTCAGACCAGCACTTTATTGAAGAGAAGATCTTAAAAATACATACAAATAATAAAATTGAGTCAGAAGTGAGTATTTTTAGACTCTAGAGTTCAAAGCAAAATTCAGCTCCTGTATGGAATTCATCTTTTAATCCTGTGATATAGGAATGTTTAGTCAGTATTTGAAAGTAAACCAGTGGCTTGAAATAACAAAATGTAATTAAATCCTAACAACTGTCAACAAGAAACACAGATTTGCTGGAAACTCAAAGGCTGAAATTCTACAAACGGCATCGTTTCTGCTCATACAGAACAACATGTTGTGGAACAGAACAGAATAGATTTGTGTTCATTAAAAACGGAGTCAGTCAAAAGTTGAGAACATATCTCCACTTGTTGCTTTGTATCGCTTGCCAGTGTATTGCTATACACAACTAGTTGTCATCGAGTGCATTTGAAAACATTTGAACTCATCCTACTTGGTTTGGATCTGTCTCAGGCCGTCTGTTTGGAGCAGCAGGAGAGCAGCCCTTCATTGGCTCCACATTGTCAAGTGCCTTCCCTCTGGTCAACCACCCAGCCTTCGGAGCCCTCTATACTGCTGGAGCGGGCAGGCCTGAGTTTGGAGGCCTGGGCTCCCTGGGCATGTCAGCTGCTCTGGCTACCCACCCCCAGCTAGGAGCCCTTTCTGGTAAGATGGGGACTTGTGAATTTTGGGCAGCAATTGGCTAAATGGGAATGCATCTTTAATCCTCTCCTCTCCTCTCCTCTCCAACAGAGTGGTGGCGAGCTGCTGAAGCCCATGGACGGGGAGCTGCTGCCTTTCTTCCCTCTTTCATCAGCTTCCCTCCATTCTTCACCCCTCACATCCAGCCCAACCACAGCGCCAGTCCTGTTCAGATCAGGGTGCCAGGCAAGAATAGCCACGCCCCACCTAAAGGTGAAGCACCGTCCAGAGGACCCTTTCATTGATCCTCACAGTTACACGACGTACACGGAAAAATGGTTATTGTACTAGAATTAATGCAGGAGAGTAGCAGTGGACAAAGGAACATTTCCATTTGTTTTAAACGGAACCTCAGCATGTCCATACAGTTCTCAAAACCGCACTGTCATATGTGTTATGTGTGTTGGCACTTTGCACTTAAAATAGACAACCTAACCCCTGTCTCTCCTCTCCCACCATCTCTTTCTGTGCGTCTACTTCTTCCACAACCTAAATACACTTTGTCCTGTGCCGAGATTTTTCCTTTCCAAGACAGATTTAATGACTTTCAGTCCTCACTTAGTGATTCTGCCAACCTCTCTCTCCCCCTCTTTCCTTCACGTTCCCTCTTGTAATCTCTGTTTCTTGCACTCTTTTAATTTCACAGTATCTTTTAATTTATCTTTTATTATGTTAACCGCTCATGTTGGGCTTGTGCCTCGTGCAGCTGGCATGTTTGATGAGATACATGTATAAATCAATATTTTTATTAGCCTTATTCCGTTCTGCAGTTAGTTCCAGATATTCCATTATCCTGTGTAGCAAAGTTTTCAGAAAAGATGGAGCAGATTAGTAATACGGTAGATCTGTTTTGTGTTTCAAGGGGTGAACGGGGCAGTGAATGGCAGCGGAGTCTGTCCTCCCACCACACAAGCAGGGAGCTTTTCTGCGAGTCCGGCTCCTGTTCAGGCATCGACCAAGCCAACCAAAAATTCAAACCCCTCTAATAGTCACCGTAGCAGCCCTCAGAACAATCCGGCAGAGTTGGTGGAAAAGCCGATCCAGAAACCTAAAGAGAAGGTGAGTACTGAGATTTAGTTTACTCCTCAGTTTGAAAAGGAGTGACATGTGAAATGCACAAGTTATGCATTGAAGCTCATTCTTGCTCTTTTTTTTTTTTTTTTTTAATTTTTTCTCAACTCAGAAGCCACGAAAGAAGCCAGCTGACGCTTCTGTGGCGAGCAACAGTGAATCAGGCACATCCTCAGACAGCTCAAGTGACGGGTCCCTCAGCAGTGACCTCGAAGACCTAGCAGAGGATGATGAAGACGATGATGACGACGATGAGGATGACGAAGAAGAGGACAAACAGAGTGAATTATCAGACTCTGAGAAGCGGACAAAGAAGAAAACAAAGGTGAAGGAGAAGAGAAGATAAAAACATTTTTTGTTAAACTGAAATGATAAGATACAGAGAAAGAGAGGTCTGTTTTTGTTTGAGTGCATAGCAGGAGGCCTGCATGACCTGGGCCACTCTGGCCATGGTGTGCTTGACTACACTTGATGCCCAGCGCCTACATTCATTAAAATAGTGTCGAAAATGTTGAATGAATTAAAATACATTATCATGCCATGAGGCTATTCTATGTTCTAACAGTTCCTTATTTCCTCCCAAGGTTTTGATACCCAGCACTGGAACTGCAAAGACTGACAGACCACTCTGTGGGGAGCCCCAGGACAAGACAGACACCCAAACCCAGAAGGTTCCCTCCAACCCCCCAACCCTTGTGCCCTTACCCTGCTCTGTCTCCCCTCCTGCCTTGTCCCAAACTTCACCACTGGCTTTGCATAGCTCTAGGTCCCGGACAGAGGGGCCACAGCAACACTTCAGTGTGATTCAGTCCACTGGCCTGGCTGCCAACTCAAAGCCGCTGGCCCTCCTCACTCAGACCCGTAGGGAGTCTTCACCGTCTTCTTCCCCCATAGCTCTCACCACATCTCCAAAGGCACTCTCCAGCACTGCCTCTCCCAACCCTCCCAAACTCCTGCCCTCCTCCTCCCCCCAGCACCTGCCCCTCTCCCTCTGCTCCTCCCCGAAGCCTCTCTCTGTCCCCTCTCCACCCCACTCGACTCTCCCACTGTCTACCTCCCCAAAACCTTTTAGTTTGACCTCACCTGTAACAAGCTCCCAGAAGTCATCACTGAAGCCACCTCAGCATGCTCTTCCTGGCGCTGCCAAATCCAACAAAAGGAAACTGCTGGAAGCTTCGCTTGCGCAGATCAATGAGTTCAGGCTCAAGCAGGTAAGCCAGCCCGATAACAGGAGTAGAATTATGTCATTTTTTTACCATATCCACACAAATGACGCACAGTACTCTGCATATGCACAGTATGCTGTGAGGTGTACACAAGAGAAATATAGCTGCACGGACAGCTTTCATGAACAAAGTTATATCCAACAAATTGACAGTAATGAATTTATCCACTGGAGCTGAGTGTTCAGTTAGATTTGCAGTTATAGTTCTCTTTTCTTCATCACTACTACACAAAAACCGGCACCTCTTTCAATCTGGTGGCCATTTACCACATTTATTTAACAGATCCAAGGGGCTCACAGACAGCTACAGACATATTACTGGTGAAGCTTCACACTCTATTAAAGAATGATTTAATATTTAAAATTGCTTTTTTCTCATTCACATGAGGCTGGAATTTTGTATCATGTTCCAAAGGGCCTCTTTAAAATTGTAACATGGCCTAGAGCTAACGCTTAACAACTGCAGTTGGACATCACAGAGAATGTTTGTTTTGTATAGTTGATTTAAGAGGCAGTAAACATTTGAGCAAGCTTTCATGGCACGGGGATTGGATACAGAAAAACAGCTAAGACATTTAGATGTGTTTATAGTTATTTAATAGTTATTAGTGTTGTTTACATTTATGCATTTGGTGTGACAGTCTTGAGTTCTTTTACCAACCTTGGGAGAGGAAAGTTTAGAATAAGTGAATGTTTTTTCATTTTCAACAGTACTTAATTACTAAATTAGGTACTTACTAATGTGTACTGACGACTAGAAATGTTCAAAATATGCACTCTGCAACCATTTGTCTGTAATATCCTCCAGCCTTGTAAGTGCTTAGCCCCGTGCACAATGCAGTGTGATTGTTGTGATTGTGTGTTCATAATTTTAATTTAGTACTTACAGATGTAAGGGTTATTTCCAGATTGTGTCTTTTACTGTTTTTTTTTTTTCCTTTGATGAACAGTGTTAGCTGTTCACCAGTTTTGTTTTGTTTTTTGCTCAAGTTAGCACTTTCAAACATCTTACTCCTGTGGATTTAAGTGTCCATACACTGTCTCATTAGGTAATTTAACTTGAAAGCTGATACAGGCCAAATATGTGGCATCACATTCGAACGTCCTTTCATATAAAGCTCATTAAGCTTTATGATCTATGTGTTATTATGGTTTTCACTGTGTTACAGAGGGTACAGCTCCTCTACTTCTGCAAAGATTAGCCTGTTGATGAAATGCTTTTACTTTCATAGCCATTCCGAAGCAGACATAGGCTATTGTATTATTTATGTTTTTGTGCAATTTAGATGAAATGCTATAACAATTGGCATTTTTCCTGGCTTTTGACTACACAAATTCTGTTTCTTCAGATGAAATATGAATGATTGCGCAATAATCAATAAGCTAAACCTATTGAGATCAGCTTATTCGGTGAAAATCATTTCCCCTTTCTTGTTTTACCAGTGTAGAGAAGTTTTCAACAAGCTAAATTCCCCTTGTGGTTTCAGCACTGTTACTGTATTTCATGGTCTGTGAAATTGATTTGTTTCACTTCATATCACATCCAGTTAAAAGTGCAACGTTAAAGTCTAACCTGCCTTTGCTTAAACACAGATTGAACCAAACTTGTCCTCAGTGTAAAAAAGGAAAACATACCCAGCCGCATGATGATAATGATGACGAAGCTTTTCAAATGAGCAGAGAAGTAATTATAATTTTAGAGAGATGCTCAGTTTTTCTTTTTGTGAACTTGGCCTAGCACAATGCCTTTGGTTATTGCATTTATGTTCTTTTTGTTTCCCAGAAAGGAGCTTAGACACAGTTAACTGTACCAGTGTTCAGCATTGTAGTTTTGTCACCTGCTCAAACAATCAACAGTGATGCGAACTGACAGCTAGAGCAACTCCACTTTGTCCCATTTCTTTTCTAATTTTTTTCCTAACCTTTCTTTGTTCCTCCCATTCTGGCTCTCCCTCTCCCTCCCTCCCCCCGACTCCCTGCCTCTCCTTGTTCTCTCCCTCTCTCCTCCTCCTCTATTCCCAGACTCTCATGTCCCAAGGGCAGACGTTCCCAGCTGAGCTAAAGAAGCAGCAGCAGGGGCCAAACAAGTCTCCCAAGAGGACGTCTCTGTCTTCATCGCCATTGCCACCTGCTCCGCCTCCTCCACCCCAGAACAATCACTCCAACCTCTTCCTCTCGAGTGCCCTGCTGGGGCTCCCTGAACCCCACCACCCCAATGGAGTCATCCAAAGCACCACTCAGGACGCACCTTTGGCCCTCATCAGCAAACCTCGCAAAGACTCTGCCTCTCAAGGCAAGTCCCCTCAGTGCGACTCCGATACTGGGTCAATGCCTGTCAATCTGAGCACAGGGGCGAGCAGGACCCAAGGAACCGCCCAGGCTGGCCCTCCGTTACAGCCCCCCACTACCTCACCCCATGCCACAGGCCATGGATCTAGAAAGAACAAGTCCCCCAAGGGTAAGGGACAGACACCAGGGCTGGGACAGGGACAGGGACAAGCAGACCCTTTAGCTGCCTGGAAGGGCTTCTCTCAGAACCATCTGGTGCAGTCTCTAGTAGATTTGTTTCGTGGAGGAGAGTCCGGAATCGGGATTCCTGGAGTTAGTATCCCTGGAGTTGGAATTCCTGGAGTTGGGATCCCTGGGACATGTAACCCCACAGCTGGTCTTCCTGCTAACAAGGAATCTGACGACTCGGGAGATGATGATGATGATGAGGACGACGACCTTGAGGAGGAGGAGGATGAAGAGGACTCAGATGATAGTCTGTCAGGTTTGTACAATTTTATGTACAGGAGTAAAAGAAACTTTGACAATTTAATAATGAGCTGACAATAACATATTAACAACAGGGCTGCAACTAATAATTATTTCAATTATGATTATTTCAATCATTTGGTCTATAAAATGTCCAAACTTAGTGAAAATTGTCCATCACAATTTGCTAAAGCTCAAGGTGACTTCATAAAATTGCTTCTTTTGTCCAACTGACAGTGCAAAACCAAAAAATATTCAGTTTACTATCACATAAGACAAAGAAAAGCAACAAATAATCACATCTGAAAGATTGGAACGATGCAATGTTTTGTTTTTTTGCCTGAAAAATGACTTAATCGATCAAAATAGTTTGAGGTTATGTTTCTGTAGAACGACTAATCAATTAATCGACCAATTGTTTCAGCTGGAATTAACAGTCAGTCATTTAAGAAATCCTTTTGAAATCCTAGAAATGCGTTTGTACAGGAAGATCACCATTTGTTTTGATGAATTAAGATCTTATTATTATATCTTATTCATTTTCACACTATCAGCTCCTTCCTCACTTTGTGTCCCGGTTTCCCATTTCAGAGTCTGACAGCAACTCAGACAGTGACGTCTCTGGGAAGAAAGTGAAGGAGTTAAAGCTGCTGCCTTCTGGATCATCTAAAAAGGAGATGACTCCTCGCAGGCTAACCAAAGGCCCAGAACTACTGAACACCTCAACCAATCATACCGCCACCAGCTGCTCCCCTCTCAACCTACAGGTCATCAAGACTCCCACCATTGTCACCAGCTCCAGTGCCTTGGCCTATCACAGCTCTCCAGGCTCATCATCCTACAGCCTAGCCTCTCCATTAGGTAACGTGTCCAAAATCCTGTGGGCGGAAAGTGTAAAAGTGCAGGGTGAAAGATGGCTTTAGGATCGCATACTGGAAAAAGCCAGAGTTATAGTATACTGCTTGGAGGTAGTATAATCCCATCATCCTCAGATAATTGTGAAGAAGGGTTGTTAGGGAAGCAGGAAGAAGGCAGTGTGTTGTCCTGGCCTAACTGGAGCTCTGAGCTCCTGTAGGGGCATGCCCCAGAGCCCTCACAACTTGTTTGGTACAGCAGTGAGGTTAAATTCAGCTTTCTTACTATGCAGAGAAATTACCCAGATCAGAGAAATTAGAACATGTGTAGCATGCAAGGAATGTTCCAAGTAGACACTCCAGTCTCTCCCCTACTGTAGGTAATTTCCTTTTCTCATGTGCTTTTCTTAAATGGACGCTATTCATCAGACGATAGTATGTGATGTAAATTCACCCCTCGGTTAATACCTATCAGCTTTGGCATTTTAGTTTTCATGATTTCAATAAGGCAGCCCGGGGAATTGTGTGTATATTTAACTTTTGTGGTCAAAACACTTTTTGATGCTGGTAAATGCAGGTTTGAAAGGCCAGTGCACATATACCCGTAAGTCCTTGGTTACCTGCCAGCTATGATTACTGGTAAGTTCAGGGGCTTTGACTGCTGCTACTGTATGTGTGAGGGTACTAGTCATAGGCTTTGCTGTCAAATTGATGGTTGAACTCTGTCTCTCCACAGGCTTTGGGAAGAAGAAGAGGGTAATGGATGAGAAGGGGTTGATGATACCTTTGGAGCTGGGGTATGTACAAGAGGCCGAGAGAAAGAAAGCTCTTACAAAGTGGTTCACTTCAGACTGTGCTGAAATTTTTTTGTCATGATCACATCCACACATGATCAAAAATGTATGATAGGCACTGTGCTATTTTTTTTCTAATCCTAAAAACCCAGGTGGAGGAGAGAAACAAGAATCAAATCGGTGGCTGGACGGCCGCAGGGCGAAGTGGCCTACTACGCCCCGTGTGGCAAGAAACTAAGGCAGTACCCAGATGTGATGAAGGTACCTCTCAGACAAATGCTTGGGTGTCAGGATTTGTTGTATATTATCTATGCTGTTGTTCCAGCTGCACCCCACCCCCAGCCCCCCATGCTTTCTATGACCCTAATAGCGAGAGATGATATTCTTAGATTCACTTCTTGTGCCCCCCCCCCACCCCACCCCCACCCCCCTCACCCCCTCACCCCCACCAAAAAAAGTGATTTATGTTTAGTGTTGGGGTGCACAGCTTTGGCCCCATTTGTACAATATATTATAGTGTATAATCTTCTTTGTTTGATTCATCAAAAGCTCAACCACACTGATTGCCAAAATTGCCTTTGAGTGTAGTAATGTGAACAAAAAAAAATGTATACTCAGTAACATTCAGTCACTTCTAGTCAGTGAGTAGGCAGCAAAAAGCCCGGCAATGCCACAGATAAATGAGGGAGGGCCTGAATTGTGCACCCCAAGGTCAGAACCGTTTTTCTCTCCTGAGAGCTCTTGCTCTTTATTTGTCCCCCGGCTTTTATAATGATTAGTAGCACTGCATAGATGCACACTGTAACCTTAGACTCCCTCCAATCTAGTGCTTCCCAGTTGCTTTTCAATGTCGCTAATTTCGCAATTTTTTTTCTGCCTAAACCAACGCCATTATTATTTTCTCTTCTGTAGTATCTATCCAGAAATGGAATAAGTGGCATCACGCGTGATAATTTTAGCTTCAGTGCAAAGATAAGGGTTGGTGACTTCTATGAAGCCAGAGAAGGACCCCAGGTGACTGCCTTTCATCTCTCTCTGTCTCCCTGATCCCTGTTCATCTTTTCATCTAGCGGCAGGCAAAGCTTCATGCAGCAGTCACTATCAGGGCATGGATAGGAATCAACCAAAACCCTCAGTAGTCCTAGTTCATAGATCTCTCACTGTGCATGGAGAAATGTAATAATCAGCTGACATTACTTCCACAGGTGACCAGTGATATATGCCATGTTATGTGTCTGTTATACAAAGAGATAAACTAGAAACAGTATTTGTGTGTATAATTGGAAACAGAACAGAGAAATTCCATAAAACCAGATACAGTATACACAGTGCTGAGGGGCCAGAGATACAGATTACATAAAATCTAAAATAGATGATCAAAGGTATGAGTAATTCTTATTGAATGCATTGTTTAGCCAGCTTTTTACTGTGTATTCTAGGAAATATAATGAATTATAGCATAATTTAGAAAAATTAGGAATATCTTATTTGAATCACTGTTGAATGCACCGAGTCAGAGTCAAGTTAGGTAACGATTAAATTGTTCGATAGTCACATGAAATTACGTTTGTCAACAAGTCACTCACTGTTACACCTCTCCACCCCCCCCCCCAATCTCTCCACTTCTACTTTTTCCTCTGTCTACTTTCTAGGGTTTACAGTGGAGCCTTCTGAAGGAAGAGGAGGTGATTCCTCGTATTTTGGCCATGGAAGGTCGTAGGGGTCGCCCCCCTAATTCAGAGCGTCAATTAGCGGGTGAAGGAGCCAAAGGTACCCGACGGAGGAAGGGACGACCCCCCAATGTTGGCGATCCGCTGGCGCCCGAGGGCCCCAGTCCCAGTGAGGTCAAACTTCTGCGCAAACTAGAGGCTCAAGGTTAGCAGAGGAAATGAGCCCTGAAATATGTTTGTCTTTTGTGTGTGTGTCATTAATCAACCAGCCATTATTCAGGTTGCAGAGGCTAAGCAAAGGTTTACAGTTTTAACTATTTTTATAGTATATGGATAAGTCAGTTTTTTCTGTCATGCTTGTTAGTTTGCGCCGCCTACTTCGAATCAGCATTGTTTTGTCCTTTTTGATGTTACTGGGCTTTTGTGTGGCTTTGATAATAACATAACTGCTGATGGTGTTATTACAAAGTAAAATCATTTTTTATGGCAACAGAACCCTGCGGTAGTCAGTTCTACCCTCGTAAAATTATTTTAGCCATGTATATTTCAGTATTTTAAAATGTTAATTTACAAATTGCATACATATATGTTAATCCTTATAGGGAAAGATTGATTTGTGTGTCTGTCCCCAGTTTTGTCCATATTCAATGGAAGGCAGAGGATGATCTCAGTCAAATGTGCAATGTCAGGCTACAGGACCATTTGGGTATTCTCCGAAAATTTCTCACTGACAGCGCTTTTCTTCCCGTTCTGTGCAGAAATAGCCCGACAGGCCGCCCAGATGAAACTGATGAGAAAACTGGAAAAGCAGGCACTGGCACGTGCAGCCAAAGAAGCTCGGAAGCAGCAAGGTAAACTCCGTTTTTTTGGGCTGTTAACAAGAGCATGGGGTTGTAAGGATGGTGGCGGGGGTTATTCGTTTGGTCAGTCAGTCGCTGCAAATCACTTGGATCTAAATGGATGTAGTATAAAGACAGCAGGGTGGTTGTTTGTATGTACATATTTATTTTCATCACTTTAAAGCACAAGCTTTAATCTTCTTTCTACTCTAATCTTTATCGGTGCCTTGCTGCTGGTTTCAAACATTATGCTTATACATTTTTTAAATTCATCCACACGACGTTGTAGCTAAAAAAAAAAATCTGATCAAAATCTTACGACTGTTTGCTTCAATCACTTAAACTCAAAACTAGAAGCAGGCATGGCATATATTCTAAAATGTATAATGCACCGATACATTTAAACCAGAGCAGACAATTTTGATGTATGTGAACATCACTTTACCATATTTTTAATTAAACTTTTACAGCTGCTAAAATATGTAAATGGGCTCAGATCCATCGCATAAATTTAGTGACACTGGTGACCTAAAAGCTATCTGCCTATATCTAGTCTTTCCTGTCTGTCTAAAATCCTAGAATCACTGATCAACTCACAATTCTGTGTCTTCGTGGAGTTTAATAATATCCTCCAGGCATAGGAGTCGAGTTTAGGACCTGCTCATAGTGCGATAACTGCTGGAACTACAGTTGTGGATGACTGATAAAAATAAACAGTGTGCTTCACTCTTTTTTGATCTCTCTAAAGCTTTTGATATTGATGATGATTACATTATTAGATAAGATGCTTTCTTTGAGTTTTCAATAATACTGTGTGCTTATTATGATTAAACTCATCTCTCTGGTTTCTAATATTTGATGTTAGAGTCACTCGTTCCTCTAATAGACTTCACATGCTATTACTTTTAATAATGTTTGTGTGTGTTATGATTGTTTTGCGTGACTGACTCATCTTAGTGGTGATCTAGTTCTCTGAATTTCTCGACCTCTCATGTAAAACACATCTCGGTGAGACCTCCTAAATAAATAAAGCATAACAACTGCAATTCTGTCAGATATGGATACAGTTGGTAGCTCAGCTTTGTAGGCCATTTTTGTAGACTCTAATATTACGCCGACTTGACTCTTGTAGCTATCATGGCAGCAGAGGAGAGAAGGAAGCAGAAAGAGCAGATCAAGATTCTAAAGCAGCAGGTGGGTCTTCTTTATGTCTGTGCTGACAAATGTTTTTCTTCCCTTTCTCCTTATCTAAGTGCCCTGACTCACATAGTCCCTGTCTGCACTGCAGTAAATGCTGAATGGTTATTTTGTGATGCTTTAAAGCTTGCTTTTCAATTACTATCATTACCTCTTGTACTAAATTGTTATGTTTTTTTTTTTGCCCACCCCAATTGGAATAGAGTGATTAGAAAGCGATTTTATCTGTGGATGTTTTCCAGTGTCTAAATTATTGAGAGATTATGTTTTGTTTTGTTTCTTTTTGTTTTTTTTTACAGGAAAAGATCAAGCGTATTCAGCAGATTCGGATGGAGAAGGAACTCAGGGCGCAGCAAATTTTGGAGGTACAGAATCTGATCCAACAGCACCTCTGATTAAGCAGAACATTCCTGGATAGCTACAACCCCTCAGTCTATAGTGTTTTAATCTTCCTAAAGCTCATTACTGAACAGCAGCACGCATTGGAGGGAGTTGCGTCTTCTTAGGCATAATTCCACATGGAACTAATGCTAAATTGGTCTTGGTTGACGGCTGTTGAATATTAAAATGGCTGTTGCTGCCTCTTCAGACCTTATTTAAATTGGACAGAAAAGTCTTTTTTTCATCAGACAACAGTAACAGTTTAGCATAAGTGGGTCGAGGAAAAAAGAGGCGATGTTTTCCACACACACAAACACACATGCAAAGGTGCATACACATCCACACACACACACACACACACACACAAACACATACATACGTAAGCGCACACAATTATACTGTAGTAGCTTCAAAGTGTTTTAGCAGGACTAAATCAATTTTGAGTTGACACGGTTGGCAAGCCACTCTTAACAGGAGGCTTCAACATTTTCACAATTATGTGTTAAAGAGATACATTATTCATTCACTGTGTTTTACAAATTTGACTGGCATTGAGGAGCATGAAATCCTTGCTCAAACCAGAAAACTGCAAACAATCAGTTAAAGTGCAGCAAAGTCCTCATCCAAGACTGATTGATATACAGTACGACTGTCTCTGTGATTCTTGACCTTAATCTTTATTCATAGGCCAAACGGAAAAAGAAGGAGGAAGCTGCCAATGCCAAAATATTGGAGGCTGAAAAACGGATAAAGGTATGTTTATATTTTTAATGAAACTCTTGAAAAAGATGTAAAATTACAGTTGGTGTAATATTCCTACATATGTGGCATGGAACCCTTTTTGCTCAAAATTCACATGAATCACTGTATGTTCCATACGAAAATGATAATGTGAGTCTTCTTCCCCTTAAGAAGTAGCTGGCAATAAAATAAGAGTGGCCCTTTGAAATGTGCTGAAATTCCATCAGTCTGTAGTGATTTTCAAGATATTGGCACTATGGAAGCATATTGATTTTTCCCTCATCTTCTTTTTCTCGCCTTCAAGGAGAAAGAGTTGAGGAGACAGCAGGCGGAGATTCTCAAACACCAGGTAGGCATTCACTACAACTTGATCAGCGCCTTGAACATAATAGTTACTGCTGAATAAAACCATTTGCCTCAAACTTCAATAAAAAAACTTGCAGGTGTGTATGTTGGCGTGTGTGTGTGTGTTTTTGTGTGAATATTTATGTGCATCTACATACATTTAAATACAGGCATGTGTGAGTATATATATATATAAATATGGTTAATGACCAAACATCTATTGAATTATTAAACCCCATGCTTATTGGTACTGGATATTACTTCTGTTCCTTAATATTTTGCCAACTCTCTCTGCCAGGAGTTGGAGAGGCATAGACTAGATATGGTATGGGTATGTTTATTTTTGTACATCTAACACCTGCATCGTGTAACTGGTTGTGTTATGGTTGTCATAGCAATGCATTAAGTGTAGCACTGGCTGCTGTCATACTACATTCTTCTGCATGGCTTTCCAGCAAAACCAACAAAAGAGAAAATGAGTCAGTATGCTGCCTCCATCTGCTCATCCTGAGGGACAACTGACCCTGTGACGGTGGCCAAGCAGCTTCTGTCCCCCTCCCCCATCCTACCCCCTCTACTCAGAATGCATTGCAAAGACTGCTAGCCAATCCACACTCACTGTCTTAAAGTGCACTCGAGGAGTTTCCATCCATCACATACATTGTCTAACTGTTGTATTGGAGTAGCCTGTGTTACCCATGAGTGCTTGACGATTTTGGCCCAGACATTGAGCTTGTATCTGTTCGTCCGTGCATCTGTTCTGCAGTCCACAGAGTGCTGGACTTTAACCTGCCCCATCCCGGCCTCTCTGTCATTCACTGTTTCTGTACTCTGCACAAAGAATGAAAACAGCTACTGAGAATCATTTTGTCTTTATGGTGGAGACACTTCCAGATCTCCCCCCTCAAGTTTGGTGAGGGCCCAGCGCAACCTTTGCTTGAAAATAGATCTGATAGACTCTGATAGACTCTATATAATCCGTTCCACCATGGGGACAAATATGGTTCCGTGTAGCATTTTATTTTGGCCTGGCTGTCTTGCTTGTAGCCCTTCTCACTCATACACAGTCGCAGCTGAATCTAAAGGTCTGCCTATCTTTTTCACAGTGGACTCTGAGCCGATTGTTGCATCAACCCCTTGTTACCTTCACACAGAACACAATGAAGGAGGGGGGGGGCATATTGAGATGAAATAATCCTGGTATTTATGGTTGTCATGTGCAATTGTATTGCATTTGATGTATTGTAGTTTGTTATCATAATAACCTTAAACATATTTAGTGTTTTTGATGAATTGGGAGGCTAGAAAAAGCTGAATGCCACGGGCTTCATGTCCTTTCTGAACTTGTTCTTTTTGAAGTTTTCCATTTGTAGATAAATCAAACCAATAAGAAAGTAGAAATATTGCAGTAGAGTGCTTGGCATTCAGCCTGTTTTGTTCATCACAGTGACAAAAAAATCCTCACAAACAGCCCATTTTATTCACTATGTGCTGGAAATGTCCTTGGCAAGCCCTAATAGTGGCAATTGTGTCTTTCTGGTGGATCACAGAGGGAATGACAGCCTGATACAGTGGAGCGGGAAACCTAAAGAGATCAAATGAAATGATAGTCAGTCACCGGTGATTCCTGTGCCCTTTTGCAGTAGGCTGTGTATCATGCACCAAAGAACAACATAGATGTCTCATCCTCAGTAGTCACATACTGGGCTAATACTTAAGCTGCCAAAGTCACTGAAGTGGAACTGCTCGGTTTGTAGCTACTTTTCACCGTCCATTCCTCTTTGTCGTCCCCTCACCAAATATTATTAGAATGATGTGTCAAATAAACATTAGCATTGACTCATGTAATTGAATTTATTATTTTGATCGTAATGCCAATGTGGCATGTCAGAAGATTTCTGGCAACCAGTGTTTTGTTGCTTTTGTTGTGTCAGCTTTAGTTTAGAGGCGCCGTCACCGATTCCAGCTGCTTCTCTTTTTGAGCCTGTCATCACATCTACTTTGTATCGCATCTATGTGTTGCTTTTTGGTTGTCATTGTACTACTGTACTCTTCACTTATGCTTCCACCATACATGTGAAAGTGTATACATGTGAAGCATTGTTTTGTGTTTGTTGAAGTATGGTGCCTCTATTGAATTTAGTGCATCACAATTTTACATGAATACACACTAAATTTAGTCGACCTTGAGTATCGTATGTACAATGTGTGCTTGTTAATGTGCCTCTGTTTTTTCCACTCTAGGAGAGGGAGAGGAGGAGGCAACATGTAATGCTGATGAAGGCTGTTGAGGCTCGCAAGAAAGCAGAGGTAGTCTATATGCACACAAATGAATGCAGAAATACATATACAGTCCACTCCATAAAAAGAGTCTCAGTCATTATTCCCACTTTCTCTCCTATTTTGTGCGTTCCTCCCTCCATTCATTTTTTTTTCTACACACTTACCAAGTCAAAGGATTCTGGCCTCAAGCACTTTCCTTTGAATGCACAGCAGCATTAGGCTGAATTCTAATACTGCTCGGCAAAGTCAAGTAAACCTTCTTGTCTGTTTTTACACACGCATGCGCGCACACACACAGATACATACACGCAATTGCACACACACACACGCTCACGCACACTTGGCTTCCCTAATGCTCCCTTGAATTTTGTACTCTCTAGGAGCGTGAGCGCTTGCGGCAGGAGAAAAGGGATGAGAAGCGCCTGAACAAAGAGCGTAAACTGGAGCAACGGAGGCTGGAGCTGGAGATAGCGAGGGAACTGAAGAAGCCAAATGAAGACATGTGTCTGTCTGATCACAAGGTAGCTTAGACAGTCGCTCATCTGTTCATTGCTGTGAGTGTAAAGTTGATCACAAAAAGAAAAAAAAAGCAATGTAAGTTTTAGTCTATATACAATGTAATGTAAAGTAGATTGTCAGCTTTTCTCATTTGAGTGCTGCTAAATATGTAGATTTAGGGCAGTAGAGTGTCATTTTATTATTGTTATTATATTCCTGTCTTATTATTATTATTATCATTATTATTTTTATTATTATTGTAACATTTTCTTCTGGGTCAGTACTTAAAATGAGACCACCTGGTAGTAAGCATTTTTATTTGTGGAAATGTGTACCCCCAAGTGGTTAAAGAGGAGTACTGCATAATGTAGAAAATAAGCACTTATTACTATAAATTTGGAACGCATCATCTTGATAACAGTCAACAGATGTGTGATATAATGACAGCTTTCCTCCCATTTACCGTAGTTGTTTAAATCATAATATCTGTTGTCCAGATAGGATTTAATTTCCTCACAGTAACGCATACAACAGCAAAAACACCCACAAATCCCACTTTACTCACTTTCCTTTGGCCAGCCTCTCCCCGAATTCTCCCGCATTCCTGGACTCATCCTGCCAGGTCGTGCTGTGTCGGACTGCCTGATGCTGATGCAGTTCCTGCGAGGCTTCGGCAAGGTTTTGGGGCTAGATTTGAATGTGGATGTGCCCACCCTGGGCATGCTACAGGAGGGCTTGCTCAATGTTGGGGACAGCATGGGCCACGTCCAAGACCTTCTGGTCAAACTGCTTTCTCTTGCGGTCTGTGATCCTGGTTTGCCACCTGGACAAAAGGTGAAGTAGTTCAAAGTTGGTAGAGTCATGCATTGTACTTGTGTATCATTTTCAACCAGTGGAACCAGCTTGGTAATTACATCTGAGACAGAAATATGGCATTTGTTGCTCAATATGATAGTTACTTCATGGCTATATAATACATAAAGTTTATTAGTATTGTCATATATTGTTTTACCTGCTAACTGTGGGGTAAACTCAGTATATATGATGCATTGCTTACATTTAAATTACCAATCCACACATGGAGTATGTAGACCTAGCAGCTTCTAAAGCGCCTACAGTCTTAAAATATCTCTTAAAGGTTAATGCACCAGCCATTCATTTAATCTGAAAAAGACAAAATGAGTACTTTTACATTTGATACTTTGATATTAATTTTAGAGCTAATGCTTCTGTACTTTTACTTAAACAAATATTCAATTTAGCAGTATTAGACCGTATGTAAGATTTTTTAATTTCCATTGTCATAGTGTTATTTTTGGTTGAAGTGTTGAGATTTTGAAGTACTTTTTTCTCTGCCGTGATTTAATGCATATGTATATTACATTGCTAATAATACTAAAGTGACAAATAACAAGCTTGGAAGTCAGATCAGCTGAAATTTATCAAGAAGTGTTCATCAACCTTGCGTGTTTATCATCCTCTGCTCCTCTTTCAGACAAAAACCATGCTGGGGGACCACCTGACCAATGTTGGCATCAACAGGGATAATGTGTCTGAGGTGCTACAGATGTACATGGGAGCCCATTGTGCCCATACAGAACTGGCTCCTCTGGCCCTCAGTCTGAAGACCAAGGCCTTTCAGGCCCACACGCCTGCCCAGAAAGCCTCAATTCTGGGCTTCCTGGCTAATGAGCTAGCCTGCAGCAAAGCCGTTATCAGGTAGCTGATCCTGGTGAAACTGAAAAGTGAAACTGTCGAACTGATCACTGTTGAGTACTTGTTTTCTGTGTCAGTGACATATACTATTGGATGATTATAAAATGCTTCGATACTTCCTGTACCTCTGAATTTACATAAATAAAAACACAAAAATAGAAATGGAACACTACTGTTCACCAACCACGTACTGATACCACACATTCATCTATCATGTACTGCAGGTGCTTATATATTGCTTAAGACTCAAGTTATTCAGTAGCCAATAATGGTATGTTTTATTGATGCAGTGGAAAATGCTTAATAAAGCTTCCGAAGGGAGCAGTAATTAGCAGTAAAGTCCTTTTGATTGTAAGGAAATTATGCAAGTATTAATTTGTGCTCTGGGATACCAGCTTATTAAGCTTTTAACTTGGGCTTCAGATAGTTGCCAGCCGCTTTGAGCTTTTGTCTTTTACTTAATATATTTGTTATTACTTTCTTAGAATACCAAAAACATAGATGTACAACTGTAACTGACAGGATTGCATTTCCTCTTGCAGTGAGATTGACAAGAGCCTGGATCAGATGGCTAACATGAGGAAGGACAAGATCATTATGGAGGGAAAACTGAAGAAGTGAGTTTTCTTTAATCCTAAACAATAATGATATAAGTCTCTGTACACTGTGACACTGAACCTGTTTGTGTGTTTATGCAGGCTCAGGACCATTTATGCCAAACGCACTGGGAAGAGGGAGGCCAGTATGGGTGTGGAAGAGAACCAGTCTGTTGGTACTCCGTCCTCTGCCACCAAACGCAAGAGGAAACTGGGTGGGGACAGTGACGATGATGAAGACGATGATGACGACAGTGATGACCAGGCAGAGGAGGAGGATGAGGAGGAGGAGGAAGAAATTAAGAAAGTTAAAAAAGTGGAGACATATGATGAGGTACAGATAGAACAGATAGATGGATTATCAAAACTGACCATAGTGGGTTGCTTTCAGTCATTTACTGTATTTGTTCTGTCCTGTCAGGATGATGTTGACCAAGCCACCAGTATCGAGGAGCTTGAGAAGCAGATAGAGAAGTTAGCCAAGGTATGTTCCTTAAAATCTACAAGTGCTGCAAGAAAGTCAGTAACTCATTAACTTATAAGGCATCAGATAGTGAAGGCATGGTTGGCTGACACTGATAATGTTGGATTAAAAACAGGACACGCCGTGCGATGATAAAAAGTCTCCTGGGCGAGCGACTCTGAAGAGATAAACCACTGAAATGTGGGGTTTTAATGCTGTTTTTTATTCCCCACCATCATTGTGCATGGTTATACAGGACTTCACTGACTGTTGCCACGAAGTTGTCCTAAACTCTAGATAATCTTGTTAGATTTTAGAAGATGTTTAATTATATATATATTAAAAAACGTATTTTCTTAAAATAGCTACAACCTCTAAATAATTTAATAAAGAAAAACCATGTTTTTGTAAATTTCATGAACATGTATGCATACATAGGGCTATTTACTAATGAAGGCCTTAATTAGCATAAGAAATTACCTCATTAGCATAGCACGTAATGCTCAATATATCACGGTGATTACAAAAGGACATTAGGTAGCATAAGTGTCTTTTGTTTGTTTTTTTTAATATATAGAAATCACAGAGTATGTTTTGTACCATTGCAGCAGCATCATCAGACCAGAAGAAAGCTGTTTGAGATCTCCCACTCTCTGCGCTCCATGATGTATGGCCAGGACCGTTACCGCCGCCGGTACTGGGTACTTCCCCACTGTGGAGGGGTCTTCATTGAAGCCATGGAGAGTGGAGAAGGTATTGACAGCACAGTACAAACTACATTTGATTAATTTTTATATTATATTATATATGCTTCATGCACACTCCATAAATATGTGGAAAATAAAAATGATAGAAAAAGATTTCATGTTGCAGGTGGAGGAAGAAAGAAGTGTTGTAAACATATCTTTTTGGCACTATGAAATATACTGATGATGTTTACTTTATCTTAAGATTTATTTTAGATTGCACCTGTAAACTCTAATAATCTAACGCAACTCTACTTATCTTCCAGAAGAAGTGTAGAATAATCTGTTCAGCTGTAATACCAACCATAGTAGTAGCGTTTTCAGCTAGATTAATAGTACGCTCTCTCATTTCCCCGCAGCACCAGAGGAACTGGAGGAGGAGCGACAGAGGAGGAGGAGGGCAGCAGAGGAGGTCAAGGTCAAAGAAGAACCTCAGGAGATCGAGTTGGAGAAGGAGAAACCCACCAGCCTTGATGGGCAGGGCATTCGAACACAAGGTTTGGAGCAACAGAAAGAGGAGGATAAGGAGCATGAGGGGAAGAGGAACTCCCCGACCCTCTTCTACCAGCAGCCAGGCTGTGTATCCAAACTGTGCTCGCTCCGAGACGTCAACAAGGACGTTGGCAAAGAAACTGTGAAGGCAGAGGACAAGGAGAGCCCCCATGTGAGACAAAATGGCAGCCCAGTGGGCACTCCTAATGCCAAAACTTCAGTAACTTCCTCCTCCCCCACTCACAATACCTCTAAGCCGGCAGTAGCAACTACCCCCTCCATGTTGACCACTAATGACACTACAAACATCCCTCCCCCAGCCTCAACCTCTTTATCTGTCCCGTGCCTGCCAGCCCCACGTGAAAGCCCAGGGAACACTCCTCCAACCTCATCCCCTGCTCCATCTCCACATCTCTCATTCCAAGCCAACGACCAGCTACTCAGAGTCCTGACAGAGAGGAGCGGACACTGGTTCAGTCTGCTCCCTCGCAACCCCTGTGACCTCTCTTCCCTCACCACCACCCCTCCAGGAGCTCCCCGCGTGTCTCCTCAGGCATCCTCCACCCCAGCCAGACCCAGATCCCCGCCTCCGTCCCCTGCCCTCCCTCTCACCCCTTCTGCTGCCTCAGCCTCCGCCAGCCCACACCACCCAGCTGGCCTCCTCAACTACCCAATATCAGCCCTGCAGGTGAGGCTGCTGGCTGGAATCGAGACAGCTGCTATATTTGATGTGTACCAGATCACCTGAACTGTGACTCTTTATTTGTCTCCTACACCTCCATCTCCCTTACCCTTTTGTTTTCCCTCTTTTCTTCCCAGGTGAAGTCAGGTGGTTCATTGCTGGGAATTTCTTTCGGAAGCTGGCCCAGTGGTATGATAAGTCCCAGCCTGCCTCTGTGCAGCAGCCCCAGCCCCATGCCGGGTCACTCTCTAGAGGGCAACACAGCAGCAAGTGTCTCCAGTAAGAGTGAATCACCTTTACCTCGCATTGAGAAAACCTCATCCATGCCCTCTCCTGCCTTTGAAATGCCCAAGTCCCTCGACCACCCCACAGCTCGGCCCATCCCAGAGGGTGAGTGACAAAAAAAAACACTGAGAGAAATTAGAGGAGAGACGATGATCAACCCTTATTTTTTAGTTGAAAAGAATTCAACTGCCTGAAAAGATTTCACTTGCCTGAATAATCCAAGATAATTGGATTAGGGAACGTTCTGCTCTGCTGTACGCAATTTCATTTGGGTATAACATAGCTGAATAAAGCACCTTTTTACAGTGATGTATGTTCAGTGTCTTCAAGCTTACATGCTTGTTTGTGCTCATTGTCTCAGAGACGCTGACAGGGTGGTGGCGGGTTTCTGACATCGAAGAGCTGAGGGCTCTAGTCAATGCTCTCCACAGCCGAGGCATCAGAGAGAAGGGCCTCCAGAGGCAGATGCAGAAATACATGGAGATTATCCCCCAGGTCTGCACCAAACACAAAGACGGTAAGTCTCTCAGTACTTCTGAGCACATGATCACTGCGTATAGCTTGAATTCATTAACAAGATTGAAAGCATGTAGCAAGTAGTTTATTTCTATAGTAATAAAAACAGATACAGCCCGCCATGAAATCAACGGCTGTCATTCAAACTTAGAAGCATGTCCTTGATGATCCCTGAATACACTTCTTACACTGCATTATTTATGACTGAACTACATGATTGTCTGCGCATGTTTGGCTACTTTGCTCATGTGTTTACCTTCATTGGTGAGCGTGTTCGTGTGTGTATTCGTGGCTGACGGATATCTATCATGCCCTCCATCTAGTGGCCATGATCGAGCTGCGTGAGCTGGAGGAGAGCCAGGTCAGTGTGGAGTCGGTGCGAGGCTGGTGTGTTGAGGAGCAGGCGATGGAGATGGACATTGCCGTGCTGCAGCAGGTAGAGGAACTGGAGAGGAAGGTCACCGCAGCCAGCCTGCAGGTGAAGGTAAAATACTGACACAAGAACACAAATACCCCCTACGCATTTTGGAGAGTCAAAAATATGTTTATACATGTGGAGTGGTGTGATCACATTCCAAAGACCTGAACAGTTTATTTCCTCTCCCAGGGCTGGACGTATCCGGACCCTCAATCTGAGCGGGAGGACCTGGTATATTACGAGCACAAGCCCCCTACGAAATCACTGGCAGCATCAGCGAATGCGGGAGACAAGGACTCCAAGGACTCCAAGGAGCATCCAGAAGAGCGGGGGGAGAAGGGCGGGGTGATGCGTCACCTGGACAACCCGCTCGACATAGCAGTGACACGTCTGGCTGATCTGGAGCGCAACATCGAGAGAAGGTACCTGAGGAGCCCCTTAGGTACCACCATTCAGATCAGGCTGGATAATGTGGGTACGGTCACTGTCCCTGCCCCCGCCCCATCCACTAGTGCTGACAGGGAAGGGTAGGTCATTTCTCCAACCAAAGCTCCCCACTCTCCCACTAAGACCCTTTCCTCTCTCTGTGTGTGCTTTATGTTTCCCATAGTACTCAAAAAGTGAGGGTCTTTGCTGCTTTCACAGCAGGTTGTTGTGGTGGCTTGTGACATTTTTGTTTGTTTCTTTGGTCTTGTGCAGTTTTTCTTCGGTGGGTTGGGGCAGCTCCCCTTAGTTTCATTTCCATTCAGGAAATCTTTACTGGCATTGTTTGTTTTTGTTTTTTTCTACAGTCATCTGCATGGTGTTGTGCATCAGTAACCTTGGTTATGGGCATACTCATGGCACCCAACAATACAGTATACACTTACACAGGTTCTACTCCTTCACTCTTTCTGCATGAAAGTCCCCTTAACATGACAAAATTGGTGTGTACCCCTCCCCAGCGCCCTACACCCCCCAAAATCCTCATGCCTGTCTCTGCACAGCTGGAGCTCTTCATGGTCTGCTGTCTTGCTGGCGGCTGGTTCAGCTGATACAGTTTACTGCTCTGTGTGTGTGTGTGTGTGTGTGTGTGTGTGTGTGTGTGTAAATTCGCCCACATATTCACACGTCTGTGTGTGTGTGTGTGTGTGTGTGTGTGTGTGTGCATCTTTGTCTCTCGTCACCTTCCCATCATTCCTCATTATCTTCCCCCAGCAGTGAGGAGGAGGTGGCCCACGGTATGAAGGTGTGGAGGAAGGCTCTGAGTGAAGTGCGTAGTGCTGCCCAGTTGGCCATGTGTATCCAGCAACTGCAGAAGTCTATTGCCTGGGAGAGGTCCATCATGAAAGTGGTGAGCAACAGATTACAAAAGAACCAAAACATTTTCCCACCTCATTAATGAAAAACATACTCTATTCCGGAAGTGTATGTTTTGTTTTTAATGAAAGCCCTTGTTTTTGTAGTACTGTCAGATGTGCAAGAAGGGAGATAATGAGGACCTCCTGCTGCTGTGTGATGGCTGTGACAAAGGCTGCCACACTTACTGTCACAAGCCCAAGATCACCAGCATCCCAGAGGGAGACTGGTATTGCCCGGCCTGCATATCCAAGGTATCAGAGCCGCTTATAATGCGTTGTCATCTGCCCATGGTTTTGGGCTTTTTACGCCATTATTTGTAAGTGGGCTGTGGAGATATGAGAGGAAATAAGGGGGGAGAGTAGAGAGACTGAGAGAGAGAGAGAGGGAGATGTTTAGCGTACAGTATGTTATGCAGCTTAACCGACAGGACACCAGGACATCACTTGCTCAAAGAATTCTCATCAGCTGCAGGGACTTTACATTTCCCCTAAAGTTTTATTACATTTCCTCTCACCTTTTATTGTCTGCAGCATGGATTTGGCATTTATCCTATTAAGTGACGATAAAGCTTTCCATTCATATTCATACTCTGAGGAGCTGGAAAACAACAGATTTTATTGCAAGGTTTACAGGATGTTTTTATATAGATGCGGCCCAGGAAGAACTAAATAATATCGGTGGTGCAAGATATGACAAATTGATGTTGTAGAAAAGGCAAATATTAGTTTGATAAATCGTTATAAATTGTACACTACACTATTAGTTTTAATTGCACCAGGACTCAGAGAATGCATTGTTTCCTCTGTGCAGGCTAGTGGTCCATTCCCCAAAAGCAAAAAGCCTCCAAGCAAACCAGTAACATCCAGCGGAGGAGGTGGGAAGAAAGGTGGAGAGGCGAAGAAGAACGGGAAGCAGACAGGTAATGGGGAAGTGTCAGAGGACGACTCGGCCAGCGCCAGCAACACGCCCAAGAAAGGAGCAAAAGACTCCAGCAGGAAGAGGAAAGCGGAGGAGACCTCACCTGCTCTGCCAGCAGCCAATCAGGAGAACCCTGTGTGTGTGAAGCGAGCCAAGACAGCCAGAGACAACAACAGGGACCTGGGATTATGCAGGTATACGCCCTCGGCTTGCTCATACTTGTCTTTCTTTAGAATTCTTCATTTGTTTATCGCCTTCTTCTAAACATTTCTACAGTAGCTGCCATCGACTGTAGGATTGTATCTATAAATTACAGGGAACTGATGTGTTTTCACTTGATCAGTAAATAAGACTCTTTTGTGTTTTGGGTTTTTTGGGTTTTTGTTTTGTTTTGTTTTTTATGAAAAGATAGCTTCTCAGTGTGATATCCAAGAGTTTTTCCCTAACAAATAAAATTCTTTGTCTGTGTCTAACCATGTGTATGTGTGTTTCTGTGTGTGCGCTTGTATGTTCAACAGGGTACTCCTTGCTGAGCTGGAGCGGCATCAGGATGCATGGCCTTTTCTCACACCCGTCAACCTGAAATCGGTCCCTGGCTACAAGAAGGTCATCAAGAAACCGATGGACTTCTCCACCATACGTGAGAAGCTTGTGAGCAGCCAGTGAGTTACCTTTGCCTCTGTTTGTCCTTTTTCTACTGAAAGCCTCCAGGGCCTCTGTACAGAATTTAAAGTCAGAGGAGTGTTCCTTATGAAATAAGTGTTAGTTACACCACAGTATATAATATATCAACTGTATGCAAGTGCTACCTTCTCACCTGAAGTTTTTAATTTTATTTCAGGTATCAAAACCTGGAGACTTTCATCATTGATGTTAACTTGGTCTTTGATAACTGCGAAAAATTCAATGAAGACAATTCAGACATTGGTCGAGCTGGTCATAACATGAGGAAGTTCTTCGAGAAGCGCTGGACTGAGCTTCTGAAGCAAACAAACTAAAAGTCTGTTCCGATTCTCCCCATAAAACCATTCAACTTTTCATATCGGAGCACCAGGTTGGTTTTACTTTTATTTCAATTTCCTGATGGCGAATATGGCTTTGCAGGATGGAAGAAGAAGTCAAATCCTTAATAAGGAACTCACGGTGTGCTTAAGAGAGATGTCACCTTGAAAAAAAATAGTCATTACATGAGGTGCGCTGGATTTATTACAACAGGGATAAAAGCCCCAAAGAGTCCCAGAGAAATGGGGTGTTGTAGTGCAATACTATTCCCTGTCTCAGATCACTGCACTGAATGAATCCTCAACTGTCACTGATGCGCTAGAATACTTTCCACTACTTGTAAATAGTCTTTTGTTATTTAATCGTATTATAGTGAATGTATTTAATTTTGTAATAATTATTTATGAATCAAGGTCCACTTCATTTTCTATGAAAAGGAAGACTCAGCTGAACTGCTTTTAATTAAAAAAGGAATGTGTCTTTGTGTTGTAATTTTTCTCCCAAATATCAAACAAAGCCAAGAAAAAAAAAAAACTGTTTACACTGTTCAGTGCTTTGGGGCATCAGAGGACTGTATTCATTTGTTCAAACTGTAAAACTGCATCTACTTACAGGAACAGCAGAGGAACAGTTAGACAATGGTGATTCATGTGTATATACTGTTTATTAATGTCAATATTATGTCTTGTTTGGAACGATGTGTAAAAATTGTTTAAGAATATTAAGATATTGTTTATGCCTTAGAATGATTGTAGCATTCTATTTTAGTGAACGTGATGAAAACATTATCATAAATATTGTTTGTACAGTATATACATATCCTCTGCAAACACTGTGGTCTCCTTAATCTTGGTAGTGCCTACCCTTCCAACAGGGGCATGTAGGGGATGTTATTGTTTTTAGTTTTCATTCTTATGACAACATTATTTTTTTATATGATTTCAATCCAACAAGGCCTCCAAAGTTGGACAGTGACACAGAAATCATTCCTCACCATAGCAGAAAAAAAAAAAAGGAACAACAAGCATTTAGTTATGCTTCCATGATGCATTTCCTCGTAATCTGCCACAATACAGAGGACCTAAGGCCATTTGTAACCACTGTGTTGAACCTTGATGTGTGTTGTGGCCTGATGGAGGCAGCTAGATTTTTTTGTACCCAAGTCAAGAGTACTTGAAGTTACTTTATTTAAGATATTGTGGAATAAAAGTATCATTCTTTTGTAGGAGCTTTATTTTTCACTAGTGTGTGGCACGGACCTATTAAAAGGATGTTTTTCAACGTAATTGACTTAAACTTGTTTTATTTCAATTTGTTTCCACAGAACTGCTTTTGATTAAAAAGGCGTTGTGGTAGATCTGTGGGTTATTCCCTTTTATTCTTTCAAATTAGAAATTACATATCAATATACTTTCGGGCCGCGACTAATAATTGTTAACAAGATGACATCTTCAAATGTCTTGTTTTGTCAAACAAACATTCAAAAACCCAAACACATTAAGTTTAATATTATAGAACATTACTGAAACCAGAAAATTACACATTTGAGAAGCTAAAACTTACCAAAACATATTAACATTTTCTCTTTAAAAGTGACTCATAACTATAACTTGATGCTCAAAACAGTTGCCAATTATTTTTCCGTCAATCAACTAAACAGTTCCTGAACTAATCACTGCCGCTCTGATATGCATTTATGAGTTCCATTTCAAAGTGTAGGCTGTTGCGTAAGGTCGTGTTTTTTCAGTTTACAAAAATGTAAAGTGTGCAAAATATCACACATGGTGAATTTTTAAAAAGTAAATCTGGAACTTACAACAGGTTTACCATTCCAACAACATTCACAATGCATTGTGTGCTCGAGGCAGCAGACTAATAATACATTAATAAAGAAATATAAAAAGGCAAAATATTGAACAAAATGAAAATGAATCACAGATCGAATTCATAAGACTCTAGTTTTCACAGCTTCAGAGTCTGTACGGCATTTCAGAGTGTCCAGGTAGGATTTTAAGTAGGACATGAAGACAGTAAAGTCTTGGTTTCTATTTTACAAATTTGGTGGAGTATATATGGAATTTTGCTGATAAAGAAGTCAGATTAATGATACATTTTCTGGACAGACATTTCAGTAAAAATACCAAATAAAATAAATTCACTTTTGAATTGATGTCGACTGTCTAATTTTCTGTTGAAAAAGTTATTAAGGTCATACCAGAAAGTCTGACTAAGGGTACAGTCGGTGTTCTGACTTAGGGAAAAAAAGAGGGTGATCATTTAATCAATATTTTACATTAATTGAATTAAAAGGAGAGGAGCTCTTCAAACCTTTTTTTTTTTTCCATGACCACACGTATTTGGACAGTTACATTTTTTGCTGTTCAGGCTCTGTGCTTCAGCACATTCAATTTGAAATAGAATAATGGATACTACATTAAAGCGCCAAGTCTCAGCTTTAATTTGAGTGGGTCAATATTGAAAGAACTATGTGGGAGATATAGCCCTTTACACACATAGTGCCCAGATTTTCGGGGTTCAAAAGTAATTGGACACTAGGCTGTGAAATATTCGTTGGGCAGCTGTGTGTCGTTTCAATTAGTTCATGCACAAAAGAGCTCACGCGTGGCTCAGAATGGATTAAGAGGTGACAGCTGCCATTTAGATTGAGGTGGAGATGTCTGTCACTATGCGGAGTGAAGAGGTGGCCATGCAAGTGATGAAGACAATAATGAGGCTCAAAAAAAGTAAACATCTAGAGATATCAAAGGTAGTTGGTTTGCCAAAATCAGCAGTTGTGTACATTCTTAAAGGCAGGTGGTCATGTGAAAACTAGAAAAATGGCAAGCGAGCTGGTATAACGGGGAGCACAAGTCTTGAGGTTGAGCAGAAAATCATTTTCATGGTGAAGAAAAACCCCTTCATGGCTGCACAGCAAGTCAAGAATGCACTCCAGGATGTAGGGGGGGGGCATGTTAACGTCAACGATCAAGAGAAGACTTCATGACCTTAACCTCAGAGGATTCATCATTAGATGCAAACCCCCTGGTAGACCGCAAAAACAGGAAGGCTGCATTTCACAAAACACACACACACAACACACTAAAACAGTAGAGCTCTACAACAAAGTTCTGTGGACTGATGAGACAAAAAACCAACTCTATTAAAATTATGGTAAGAGGAAACTGGAGGAAAAAAAAGTTAACACCTCATTACCCAAAACCCGCCCTTCATCTGGTTCTGTTATGGCTCAGGCATGTATGGCCGCCAGTGGGACTGGCACACTGGCAGTTATGGGTAATTTCACTGCCGATCGAAGCAGCCGGGTGAATACAGAGGTATACGGCAGACTTCTGTGCTCTAATCCAGTCAAATGCATCAAAACTCTATGGAGGAAATTTCATAACCAGCATACGGCCAAAGGAACCGAAAGAGGGGCAAAGAGGTGGAATACCCTCGGGCTGGCTGAATCAGTCACCTGGTCTCAGTCCAACTGAGCTGCCGTCTCACCCTGATGAAGACCAGACTAAAGGCAGGGAGGCTCCACAACAAGCAAAAGCTGAGGGAGGCTGCAGTGAAACTCTGGGAGAGCATCACCAGGGAAGATACAGAGTGTCCGCTGATGTCTGTGGGTCAAAGGATTCAGGCAGCCATTGACGGCAAAGGATTTTCCACAAAATATTAAACATGAATATGAATATAAATATTTGACTCCATGTGTAGATATGCAAAGTTACTTTTGAACTAAACCTAAACTTGGGACACTATCTGTGTAAAGGGCTGCATCTCCCACACAGTTCTTTCCATACTGATGTAAACCTACTCAGATTAAAGCTGAGACTTGGCACCTCAATGTAGTATCCATTATTTTATTTTAAATTGAATGTGCCGAAACTCAGAACCTGAAGAGCAAAAAAAAAAAAAAAATGCGTAACTATCCAAATACTTGAGGTCCGGACTGTGTAACATAACAAAAAACAAAAACAAAAAAGAAAACATGCGGGGGAAAAAAGATTCAAAATAGAGTCACAAATCATGGCAAGTAACTAAAAAATGTAAATTAATAAATGAATACATTAAATAAAATTAAATGAAATAAATAATACGCATGACGTAACCGGCCTTACGTCATGGTCAGCTGTTCGATGAGGAAGTAAACAAACCTGAAGCCAACGGACAACTGGACGGAGAGAGGCGGAAAACGCTGCTGTAGGGAGACGTAGCCAACGTTGCAAGTAGATTTCCCTTTATTTACCGCCTGAGTTTGCTCGTTGGATTGCTTCGCCACAGTTTTGTCGCCGCGCCGGAGAAATAATACTGTTTGGCACAGCGACACGGTGTAGATGCCGCTTCTCGGCTCCGCTGCGCCGTTAGCTTGAGCCTTAGCCGCGGCATGAGCAGCCACAGCAGCCCCGCGACGTTACGGTCGTTTGTCTGCTGTTTTTTTTTTTTTTTTTTTTCTACGTCCGTTAGTGAGGAGACGTGTCAGCGAAATTATTTATTATTTTCATCATCTTTTAATCTGCAGATCATTTACTGTATTAACCAGTCGTCATTTTGTCTGTAAAAATATGAGAAAATTGTGAAAAATGCCAGGCATAGTAATCCCAAAGCCTGAGGTAACGCCTTCAGAAAGCCAAAGATATTTATTTTATCTATCATCTGTGACAAAGACCGGCGTCCAGTCCTCAGATTTGAGAAGCTGGCACCAGCAAATGTTTTGGCGTTTTGCCTAAAATGACAAAGCGATTAATCGATCATCAAAAAGGTTTCCAATGAATTTTCTGTTGATCGACTAATCATTGCAGCTGTCGATTGTATTGTATCGTAACCAAAGGCCGCTAATGTTGAGGGCAGGGCTGTAGACCTGAGACTTTGACTCCGGCCAGACCTCATTCATTAGGTCTTAAGACTTGACTCTCTTGAGACTTGACCCCCTCAAGATTTCACAAATGGAAGCGAAAAGATTCAAGTTTCTGAACATTTCACCTGTTAAAAATCCCCACACAATTAAAACAGACGGTGACGGGCAGGTGTCACTTAGCCACCTAGTTCTAATGGTTAATTATTAGGTCTGTGCATTTCATTTCATTTATTCATTTAGTCACATAAAATGTCAGAAAATAGTGAAAATTGTCCGTCACAGTTTCCAAAAGCCCAAATTAGTTTGACCAACTTTCTAAACTTTCTCCCCCAGATATTCAATTTATAACGCAAGTGTGTAGAATTTGTTCTTGATAAATAACTTAAAAATTGTATTGTTTTGGAAAGTTTGTAAACGGGTTCATTTTATGTCAGTGAACTAACTGATTATTCGACTAATTGATTCAGCTCTTCTGCTGTGTAGGGTTAACCGTCAACATTGATGGCCTTATCCAAGAGATGTAGGTTGTTAGGAACACAACTGATTTTCTTGTCTCCCCTCGCCAGCTCGTAGAACTTGAGAGAGCTTTAATTGCAGTGTGCCTCGGAGGACCCGGGACTTGACTGGGAGTTGGTCTTAGAGTCTTGGGACTTGACTTAAGACATAATAACAGCTCCGGTTGAGAGCACAATGTGAACTAATCGGGGGTAAATACAATAAGAGTTACCTCCTCTTCAGTCTTTACCTAGGTGCTGTGGGAATAAACACAAACTGTAGGGTGAATTGGCCACAAGAGAATATTGCTATATTACGTCTCAGTGAAACACTTTTCCGTTGTGTAATGGTTTCTATTTTCTCGTTGCCCCCATGTGAACTTTAGGGCCGGCTCTCCAAATGACGTCTCTGGTATGCACTTTACACGACCATCGAGACGATGTCAACTGGTGCGCCTTCTCAGCCAAACTGCTAGCCACGTGTTCTGGGGACAAAACGCTCAGGATATACAACACCCATGACTTCTCAGAGCTGTCTTTCTCGCCGCTGTCGGGACATGGCTACAGCATCCACTGCTGCTGCTTCAGCGCCTGCGGACAGTTCCTCGCCTCGTGTTCGACCGACGCGACCACGGTGGTCTGGTCCATGGTCACCGGCGACATCGAGGCCGTCATGGAGCATCCTGGTCGGAGCCCTGTCAGGATCTGCGCGCTCTCTCCCGACTCCGCTCACCTGGTTTCTGGTGCATCGGATGGCACGTTGGCTCTGTGGGATTTCCCCTCCAAACAGCTGCGCAGGTAGATTTGAGAGATGGCATGTCTGTAGAGCTGACATGATCAGTGCATTAGTTGTTCAACAGAAAATTTCGATCACCAGTTAATTTTTTCAGTCATTTTTGCGCAAAAATACAAAACATTCACTATTTGCAGTTTCTCAAATGAGAGTATTCTCTGCTTTCCTTTGTTTTACATTACTGTAAATTGAATATCTTATAAATATCTAGAAAATGTGATGGGCATTTTTTCTGACATTTTATAGAGAGAAAAATGATTGAATAAATAATCAGCAGATTAACCGATAATGAAAATAATTATAATTAATAAATAATTAATTAATTGCAGCCCCACATTGTCCATTATTTATTAAAAACTGCAGGTTAGTTGGCTAACCAGTAGGCTAATGCTGTTGGTTGTGTTTATGAAGGACCGGGGCAGTGAATGACACAACAATGGTGGCCTGCTCCTTCAGCCCCTGCAGTCAGGTTTTCATGACCGGCTCCACCTATGGAGACCTGCGTCTGTGGGACCTGAACATGAACCAGCTCCACGCTGAGAAGAATGCCCACGACCTGGGCGTCACGTGCTGCACCTTCGCCCCCAACATCCTCAGTGGTGAGAACCATTGCGAGAGTGAAGAACTCAGAGGGATAAAATCTGAATCATATATTGGTTCATTTTAAACAAACAACTTGGAACATAAATACTTCTGGGAAAACTCCCTCAAATCTCATTATTAAAATGTTTGACCTCTGCCAGAACAGAGGCACAGTGGTGGGAGAAATGCTCAGATCCTTTACTCAAGTAATAGTATCAATACACCCATGTATAAATACTCCATTACAAGTACAAGTCTTGCAGTCAGAATCCTAGTTAAGCAATAGTACAGAAGTATTGTCAGCAAAATGTACTTAAAGCATCAAAAGTCATTCCTTGTCAATGATATGACTCTATATGACCTATTCGATTGTTAATAATGATGCATTAATTAAGCATTTGGCATTTTGCTGTTGTCGCTGCTCGAGGTGGAGCTAGTTTTAACTACTTCATATACGCTCATGTGGCCATACGGTCAGGCCCCTCCAAAGCGTCACAAGATAAACCTGATGGCTAATGACATGTTTAATGAGAGCTGGAAAGAAGAAAAAACTTCTGCTACACAAATTTGTATCCATTTTATTTTATTTTTTTTGGATGAACCATTGGTTTAATCTTTAACAGTGTATTTTATTTTGTAAGATTATTTCAGTACAAAATTGTGCTCAAGTACAGTACTTGAGTAGATGTACTTCCCGTCATTGTGGAGGCAGGTAATTTTGCAGTTGAACAAGAGAATTTATTATCAAATGTAAAAGCAACAGTGAATATAAGGTACTTTAATATTAAAAGTGTGACCAAAAAAATTCACAGAAAAATTAAATTATAATAAATAACTATACGTGAAACTGCAGCCTGTAAATCGTATGTGCTGCAGTTTCCATTTGCACATCTGCCAGCATATCTACTGAAAACAATCAGCCCAGTGGTTTACATAAAGCATGCAAGTCGCCTAGTTACACCACGTCACAATATTACTACAACAAATACTGTACCCATGTTATCCCTTTATAGAAAATGAAGATGGTAGTGGAGTTAAAATGATTAATCAGTTAATTGATTAGTTGCTGATTTATTACCTGTTGATCACCTATTTTATTAGTTGTTAATCATTTTAGTCTTTTTAACCTTCTCTAAATTTGAACTTCTCAAATAGGAGGATTGGCTGCTTGCTTTGTCAACATTGTTGGGTTTTGGCTCAGTGTTCGGACATAACAAGAAATGTGAGGACGTCACCTTGGGCTCTGGGATTTTATAATGGACATTTTTTGCTATTTTCTGACATTTTATACAGAAACAATTAATCGGTTAATCGAGAAAATAATCACCAGATTAATTGCTAATCAAAATTATTGTTAGTCGCAGCCCTAGATGGTAGATGGCACGATACTCCATATTCTTAAGGTTTGAAAAAAATCAGGTCAGTGGTGTCGTCGTGATGAACAGATAAGTGGAGCACAGCTGATCTGTTTGGCCTTTGTCTAATTTCACTGTAGGGGGCAGTAATATCTCTCTAATGGCTGCCATACATCTAGGCTTACTGTTGCTTGTGAAAGGTTGAGTACGCTATCACGCAATTTGGTATTTATTTATTTTTTGTCTTTGTCTTTTAGGTGATCGAGTCGTGCAGTTTCGTCTGGCATCCTGTGGCCAAGACAGTCACCTGAAGATCTGGGCCATCAACAAGTTCAGCTCTGGAGGTACAGTGACATTAGCGATCTAAACTCGCCGGCGGACCCCTTTCTCTCTCTCTCTGCCTCGTATGATCCTCTCCGTCGTTATTACAACCTCTTGTGGATATCAGCTAATATTTTGAACCTGGTTTGTCCATGTACACTGTTCCTGTTTTCAGACTTTGAATATATTAAACAACTGTACAAAGTGAGAATATGACAATTATTTTATTATATATGAGGTGTTGCTATAGTCCGAACAATGTATAATTCAAGGCACAGCTCCACTGGAGAAACTCCACTCTGCACATACAGTAGTTTTCTAGACTAAAGACAAGTCTGAGGATAATATCTTAATATAATAATATTTTGATGTAATATTTAATAACAATATATCAAGAGAAGTCCTTGGTGCAGCCAGTCCAAGCCCTATTTTCAGTGTTTTTCATGCTATTAAGTGCTTGTATTTGTGCACATTATTAGCTCATTAAACGTGCTCACTTTTTTGCATTCAGTGGCTTCCCTTCTTTTTTTTCTCCCTCCATTTTGGAAGCCTTTTTCCGTGCTTTTTTGTGGATTATTATCGAGGCACATTCCAGCCTTTCTCCAGAAACGGTCCTACCTGTGTTAAGTCTTGCTGGTCAGCTTGACATCGTTCAGTGGGAATATTTGTCTCATTTGTGCACGTAACTTCAGTTGCTTGTTTCTCTCGTAGCCTGTAAGATGCAGCTCCTGCACACGTTAACTGGCCAGTCAGCTCCGGTCCTCTCCTGTGCGTACTCCTCAGATGGGCAGCTGCTTGTGTCTGGGTAAGATTTTTGGTTTAAGAAGGCATGCTAAGGGTCTTTGCATGTTTTAGCCTCGTTACAATGTGCATAAACTCTACAATTCTGTCACCCGTTTTAAAAAGAGTACCTTAGGCTTTTAGATGGACTTCCTGCTCTCCAGGCAGCCATTGTCTTCTGTCCATGCCAATGTTTGACGAAAATCAACTTGCAGAGACTTGAAACTTGTTTGAGATAGGTAATCCATCACAGTTATCCTTTACTCATCTTTACTTTTTGTCTACGTCATGTTAATATGGGATGGTAATGCTATTTTGAAGAGCGAGGTTGTGACTGTTGCAGTTGGAGAGATGCACCGCTCCCTGCGCTGACATTGGTCGATCAAAGTCCTAGTGGCTGTTGAGTAAATATAACAAAGGTTTATGGTTTTGCAGCTCCCTCTTAAAATTTTAATTTATCAAAGCTTTTTTTTTTTTTTTTTTGAATGCCCAAAGGAAGAGTTTTCCACTCTCTGCTCACACTTGCACTAGCCTAACCTCAAGGTCTGCTCACAATTGCATTTTCAAACAAGAACGACATAACTGGCATTGTACATCTATTTATATTTTATTTTCAACTAATGGCTGCCAAGAGAGTAAAAAAAAAAAAATCTACAAACAACAGTTAAGCAAATTATATACAACTTCTATTTGATGGGCTAAAACATGCATCCACCTGTATGTTCCTTTAACAGACACATTTTAAAAGACTTTTTAACCGTCCTGATTGCCTCAAGAAAATTCCCAAGACATTGCTATAGTTGCAAGCCATATGCTAAATCCATATTTCACATCAATCCCTTGATATTAAATAGATCAGTTTGGAGGTCTTGATGTGTTTTAGGATCAACAGACTGATGTAAACTATAGATTGTTTGCCTGGACAGGTAAGCAGGCCACTCTTGACACAGATGTATGAGTGCGGTACTTCAGTGAAACCACTGGAGGGAGACATAGATCGCTTTATTCCTCAGTGAGTGAATGCGGATATGTGTGAACATCCTGTACCATAGAGTTGGTTTGTTAAAACATTTGCTACATAGCTACAACTTTATCTTTTCATTTCCTTCAGCTCTGTGGACAAAACTGTTACAGTCTATGATGCTGTAAGTATCTCTCCTTTTTTATTGATTTACTTAGTACTTTTTATATTATACATTATAATTATATACTGCTCCATTCATAATGTTCAGAATTTGTGTTGTGCTACACTTTGTTTGTTTGCAGAAAAATGCAGTTCTGCTTTACACACTGAACCAGCACGAGAGGTAAAAATTCACTTTTATGTTTACGAAGTTACGTTGTGTTTACTGGCTTTTCTGTTCATTTCTCTCTCATCATGCCAGACAGAGTATCTTGTGTATAGTTGGTGCTGTGCAATTATTTGTATCCTGACAAATTTCATACAATGAGATATAGTGGTTGTGATGTCTAAAAGAACAAGAAGATAAATTGTAATAACATCAGTCACAACGTGAGATCTTGAATATTTAAAAACGTACTTTTTATCAAACCTAGAAGTTTGTTTTTCTGGTGAAGAGGCTAAAGAAAACCATTTGAAATCAACAGGATGAGCATGAGTTCAAATTGTCACTGTGATTTTGAAAACCTTAAGAAATATTATAACATTCATAATGGGATAATTCTGTAATCATTCTAGCAATATTAATTTAGTCCATTTTGCCACCTTTATACTCCACCACTTGCACACTTGATGTTGTTTGTTCAGAATTCTTAAAAGGGCCCTTTCATACCGTTTCTCTGGCATCTGGTGGTAACTTTTCTCTTCAGAAACATACACAAGCTCAGTCTCTCTTTAATAACTGTATTTTTGGGGAAAATCCACTACAAGATGCTTTGCAATGCTAACACTGAAAAACACAGCTATTGGTTGTATATTTTGCATTTCTGGACCTATTTTTTTCCCGTATTTTTTCTTAGCTCCGCAGTTATGTTATACAAAACATGCAGTATGTAAATGAGCTCAACATTCAACCACTCATTTACGACAGGATACCAGTTGTAAGGGGGCAGAGATGACGAAGACAGCGCTGTCAATAGATTGTGAAGCAGTTTGAGCACAAAACAGTCAATTTTGCGTTTTTAAAAAAAGGAAGGGCTGCTCTCACTACATCTCTCCCCCTACACATACACGTACATGCAAGCCACAGCTGAGTGATCACACTTACAAGCTATTTATACGTCCATCCAGCCACCTGTGATTGAAAGGCAGCAAGCTCACTTCCTTTAAGTGGGGCAAGTCATTTTGGAAAATCACGAGCTGAAGTGGAAGTAGACGAGGTGAGTTGGGAGAAGTGAATAAATGCCGGAAAAGTAAATCACAACACTTGACAAAATGCCTCCCGGAAACTCAATTGACTTCAGACAAACTGATAATACAACAGCGTGAGAGTTAGGTTAGTGCATGCCTTTCTCCCGGTTCTTATTGGAGGTTTTAAAGACATTGTTTGAAGCTAATTAGCTTTTGTGGATCAACATTTCTGAGCATTCCAGCGTAGGTTTTCAGAGAGATTGTCGTCAATGCTGCCTTGACTTTCTTGAATCTGCTGAAATTCGACTTTTAATCCTTATTTAGATCTTAGTGCAGTCTTTTGACGTGGTAAGCCGTCAGTGATAGAAAACATTTCAATCACTGCCACATATTTCGGTCTGGTATCGAGCTGTAGTGCCCACCTTTTAACCCTGTAAGAGCTGAACTGTAGCCTCAGATCTTCAGGCAGGGCAATAGCTCAGGACTAAGATTTGGGGCTTTTGGCTTCAGTTTTTTAGACACTTTGAATGGACCTATATGGGCACAGAATCACTATTATCTTTAATGTTAATTCTTACAACTTACTTTTACAGATTTGGTTTTATGTGCTGTTTTAAAGACAACAGTTTACATTTTTTTTCCCCCTTCATTCTTCTTGCTGTGTCTTTTTAATTTATATATAAGCATCAGCATTTTTAATTTATATAGTAACACTAAGCTATTTGCCTTTGATTGATAACTCTCTTTGGAAACTTTTCTTTGTAGTCGTCTTCTTAGTCTTTTTTGTTGTTATACAGAGAAAGTAACACCCCATTGTTAACAGAGCAGACATTCAGGGGATTGCTGTCGTCTGCTGCAGGTACGTGACGGCATGTTCCTTCTCTCCAACTTCACCACTGATTGCTACAGGGTCTATGGATAAGACTGTGAACATCTGGAGGCTGCAGGATGGATGCAGTGGCCATGGTGGTAAAAACACAAACACACACTTCACTCAAATAGACTAACATATATACTCTGATCATTTATTACATCTGTTTTGGCTTGTAATCTATTTTTGTGTCTGCCTCCTTTACTGCACCTTGTGTCCAACGGAAAGGCGGGAAATCGTTGCCTGGTTAGTTTTCTTTTTAACTTAAATACAGTTTATATTTTTTGAGAGTGTCTTCTCTTCCTCACTCGCAAGTGCTGCAGGTTTGCTCACAGATTGCATTGTGTTGCTCAATTTATCCACTTACGTATCCTTTCTTTGTGTTTTAGAAGAGTCTGCTCTGACATCAAGTGAAGGTAGGAAGGAAGAAAATACGCCTTACTGTGTAGTATATCACCCTGGGGTACCTATTAAAAGGATAGTTAAAATGTGTAAATGAGACACCACTCCTCATACACTGTGTGCACAAAAAATTAGGAATGGCCTTGTGTTTACCAGTAGGCGCCAAGTCCAAGTTTGATCCCGCGTTTCTGTCCACAATGTGCAAGCTCTTTTTTACCTTTTAGTTTCATATTGTGTCAAGGAAAATGTCAGTGAACCCTCCAGACATTTATTTATATCATTAAACAAGCCGTGCTAGCCACAGGCCCCTAATCAATAATCACTCAGCAGAATTCTAGGACCATCTTACATGGAGACTATTTGACCATTTTCCAAAAGGCGCTGCAGCCGTCAAGGACTGACCGTCTTGCTTTGACTCAACCTCTCAGGGAGAACCTCATCAGGCCGATTGAAGCTGCTTGTCTCTGACTGGTCGGAGGAGGATGTGTCAGAGTGGCTGGTGGAGGAAGGCCTCGAGGGATTGGTTGACAAATTCAGGTCCAACAACATAGATGGGACAGAGCTGCTCAGTCTCACCAAGGAAACACTGGCGTCAGAGCTGCTCATAGGTGAGGAGGACAAACATCACACGCGGCTCAGAGAGCGCAATGCCACTTCTTCAGTCCCTCAGTCTTTTTCACAGTCCAATTGCTTCCTTAAATCTGAAATGTAAGAATATAAACCCAGTCTTATGGGTATTACACGGCTGGTTTCTCGTGAGATGAACAGGGACGTGTGTGGATTACGATTTTTCTACCTATTTACATGGATAAAATGTGACACATTGAATTAAAGTAAGGGTGAAGGAATGAATGGATGTTGAAGGGGGTTTTACTGAGCTAGATTACATAATATTAGGGTGCACTGGAAAAGCACTCAGCTTTGGGGCTTCGGTAGTTCTGACTTTAATCTGGAACACTTCAGTTACATAACCCAATCTCCAAAACAGTATTTCCCATAAGGAATAAAGTGGATTTACACCTAATATCATTAGGCCTTCTTGGTTATTTCCGAGTCTTGTTAGAAATGGGGCTTTTCTAAAATTTTCGCATATCAGACTTTTGGTATATTTCTCTCTTTTTTTTCTGTAAGAAGTGCAACCACAAGGCTAAAGTAGGCGTTTTAAGTTGTCGATGCCAGTCTACCAGCTAGGCCAGTATTCGTCATGTAGGTGTCAGCAAAGGTTGGTTGTGTTACAATGCCGTCATTTCCATCCCCGAGTTGCCTTCAGTCACTCCTCAGTTTACACAGCTTCAGTGCTGCGATCAGCTTGCATTCACATTATTCTGATTTTAGTGACGTTGCATGAATCCCACCTTTCTTACCAGAGCGAACCTATTTAACAGTATTGAGTTGCGACATGTGTTATCTACTGCAATGACAGACAGAGAAACAGGCTTATTTTTCAAGGGTGGGAGTGAAATCAATATACTTTCCTCCTAGAAAAGCAGCATCATAAAATGAAACAGAACATAATTGGTCTTTTTCTCTTCTGGCACATTTCCTTATTCTCTTGTTTGTGTGTATGTTTGTGTCTGTAGAGTCCGTAGGCATGCGCAGTAAACTCCTGAGGAAGGTGGAGGAGCTGAAGAGTGATTCGATGTGTTCGGGCATTCCCGATGAGTTCCTGTGTCCAATCACCAGAGAGCTGATGAAGGAACCAGTCATTGCTGCTGGTACGTAAAGATCAGACTTTTTCCACTTAGCACAATTACATACAATGACATAATATATTAGTTAGTGTCAGTTCATGAGACACAGACTCCAAAGTTGTTTGTTAAGGATTTGTTTTCGTACTTTGAGTATACTTTGTACATTTCCCAACAGATGGCTACTCATATGAAAGAGAGGCCATCGAGGGCTGGATCAACACCAAGAACCGATCCAGCCCTATGACCAACCTGCCTTTACTGACGACTCTACTCACCCCTAACCACACCCTGAAGATGGCTATTGGCCGCTGGAAGACCACCCACTCGCCTCTGAAAAACCTCTGACCCGGTGTGCCCCAAAAGTTTCACCTAAAGCAGACAGAAACCAGAATACAATGCTAATAGGGATCACACAGCATTACAGGTGCAGGTGTGTCTGATTTTCTTTTCCTCTGAGACATCTGCACACCGTGCGGTTTCTTTGTTGGCACTCATTTATGAAGCTGCATTGAGCAATTTTTGAAGGTGAGGTTACTAAGTACTGACTCAGTAGGATAAAGTCCTTATAGGCAAGTCTCGCCACTCGGCAGCCCTCGTGGCAACGCCCCTGGGCAGTTATTTCAGGGTAACAAGACCAGGCCCCTATCTAAATGAAGGGGGGGGGAGAGCCATAACTGCACTATTTTAATGGTCACCATGACATAAAAACTGCATGTATAGAAACAACAGTCACCAAAAAAAGTTGGGTGGCTTTGCCCCGAGATAAGGTTATGTTTCATGTTCGGCTGTTATAAAGCAGATGATTGGCTTTTGGGAAGAAGGGTGGGATACGTGTCATACAGCCGCCATCTTTGGCGGTATGGACTTTTCTATTCAAAATAGTTAGGTGGTTTGTCTCCTCTCTCGTAACCACTCTGACTTTTGAACATGCTGCAATTACCGTTGAACTTTTTTCAGTTTTCTAAGTTCATGAAACAAACAGTGCATTAACATTTGAAGAAAGGATATTTTTTTTCGAGTTTCAGTATTAATATTGTTTTTATTAATATTCTTTTCACTTAAAAAAATCAACAGAATATGTAATTTTCCCAGGGGTACTCAAACCTTTGCATACAGCTGAATGTATCAATAAAGATCCTTGTGAGCAAAGCTAAAGAAAGTGCTTCATGATTAAAGAAACTTTGATTTGGAGGCCTTTAGTTTTCTGTGCATTTTTTTTATTATTTATGACTTTTCATTGACTGAATAAACAACCCCTCCCAACAATGAGACGTAAGTGTCTGAAAGCTAGATAGAGCTATACAGACTGTTCATTTGCAGTTGGATCAGCAGAACTAACATCCCCTTCACATTACTGTGTGTAATGTTGGAAATATTGCTTAATGCAGCTTTAAGTTTAAGTGAAAATTAGCTAGTTGTCTTACTGAAAACACTAGTTGCACCATATGCACTGTAACAAGTAAGCATTACATGTATGTGTTTTTTTTTTAATTGTCTTAACATTGCAGGACCTTGGTTATTACAAATCCTATGGGAACAGTGCTTGGCCAAAGTAGTTTAGCGTTTACTTCCCTTTGCAAGCTAACCTCCACCTTTTAATGAAATTAGTGACAATATTCATCAATTGCAATGTTCACATTTTTGTACTAGTAGTTTTATTTTGATGGCTTGGTTAAATGTCAGTTTAGATAAGTGAGGTCACACTATCAAAAGACAATAACTTTTATCCATCCATACACACTCCTAAGCTTAGTCAACATTGTATGGATTATACTGTGAAAGAAATAGATGTAGAAATGTAGTCCTCCATTGATATTTTATTATACCACAGTAATGTTGTGGTAATGTTCTGTAATCCATAGTATGACTCAAAAGGGTATATGACAACTATGGACATACAGCAGTGTACGAAGTCTCTTAAGGTTTTTTATCCTTGACTGTGTAAATGCTCTCTCTGTCCGAATTAACCAATCAACACTTTATATGAATATGTTCTCTGCTATGCAAAAATAAATAGCATATACTGTGAAGATTGAAGCAATCAAGTCAATATTAGATTGGGACAAGAAGTTTCCAACAATGTCATGTACAGTGCCTTTTTTATCAAATGTACCAAGAAAAAGAATCTCAAATACACAAAGTAATCTCCTTTGAAGCCTGTAATGCTGACAGATAACCACTTACAGGGAAATATAGAATCTGCAAATATAGTGTACACCATACAAATATAAATGTTTTTAAAAGACACTTGACAATAGAAATGGTCATATCCTCCAACTAACAGCATGAGGTTTTGTATATTCGTGCACAAAGCTTTCTCTGACTTCTATATTTGATAAAGTAAATTAAAAGTTGAGACAACATTCTACTTATTTTTTTAAATCCCTACTCAAGGTATGTCTGGTTTTTCTTTAATACAATAGTGTAGCTGTAGACATGTAAGCAAAAGCATAGTAGCCTGAGTTGAACACTGGTTCTAGGTTGTAAATGCACTGCAGCAGCGTAAGTCTACAGAACAGGCTCCGGGAAGGTGCTGTTCTCAAACCAGTCTCCCTTGCTACCTTATGTGGGACAGTTTGTTGGAAACAACCTGTATCTGTGCTTTGATAAACTATATTCAGACATTAGACTCTATAAATGAGCGTTTGGGTTTGATCGGAGCCATATGCAGAGCCGGGTTGTCTCTCGTTAGGCTAGCCTGTCTGTGCCTCCCATCAGGAAAGCGTAGCTGGGAGGATGTGGAGCCTCTGGCCTCTCGCTGGTGCAGCCGCTCTCCAAACTCCCGGCCCTGCTGCTGGCTGTTGGCCTGACTTCCAGAGAGCTGTTCCTGGAAGGAGGTGCGCTTGAACTCATTGTTCAACCCCTGGAACTCCATAACGGACATACTGAAACTCTCAACCCCTCCTCCTCCACCTCCCTGCCCCTGTCGGCCTAGGCCAGAGGTCTGCTGGCCCTGGACTCGCACTGCTTTGTCCATTACTCCCATAAAGGGCCGGGGCTTTAGCTCGGGTTTTGTTTTGAAGCTTCCACTGCTCTTGATGGGGCACGGGGCATCCAGCACCTGCTGCCTGCCGCCGTCTGACAGATTCCCACTGGAGGCCTGGCTCGAGCTAGAGCCCCTTGAGCCTGCTGTGCCCCCTCCTCCGCTCTCCCTCCTAACCTCCATACCAGACCCCAGAGCAAGAGCCAGCCCATCCAGAGCCACAGAGTGGGTGGCAAGTCTGTCAGATCCCCTGGAGAAGCTGGACGAACGGGGCTGGTACATCTGGAGAGGTCCAGGTGGTGAGGAGCTGTTGGGGGACATGGGGTGATAGACGTCAGTGGGGCTGTGCCCAGAATGTTCATTGGCTGATCCAGGGCCAATGTCAATACCTAGCACCGGTGCAGGCCTCAGGGAGGTGGCGATATGCCTGCCTGGCAGAGGGCTGGAGGGGCCACACAGAGAGAGAGGCCTGCCCCCTACTCTGCTCCCTGACTGGAGGGAGTGGCAGTGGTGATGAGTTCTGTTGCCTTGGTTTTGGGTCTGCCTGTTGATAGCAGGAACAGGCTCAGGCATGTCCACAAACAGTTGGTTCTGTACATACTCTTCTTGAGGGAAACATGGCGCCTGATCTGTTAAACCAAGGGCTGCACCTCCAGGGAGAGTCCTGTTTGGAGCGTATGGATTCAGAGGCCAAAATTCTGGGCTTTTCCCACATTGCAGGCTCACCTCCTCACTTTCCTCCTTCCCTGCCTCCTTCCCTGCATCAGTCTGCTCTGCGGGGATTTGCCTCTCTAGACTTCCCTGTGAATAGACGTCTGTCTCCTCCTCTGTGCCTTGATGGTGGTGGCTATGAGGGTCCCTGTTGTAACCCTGTGTTGAGTTGTTGCTGGATGTCTTCTGATGATGTTTGCATTCCTCCTCTACCCGTGCCAGCAGGCGCCGGATCTCCCGGTTGGACGGACAGAGTCGTGCTGCTTCGTGGAGGTCTGCCAGCGCTGCAGCAAACTGCCTGGTGAGGGCAGAAAATGAACAAAGGAACTTTGAAAATACCTCACTTACAGCACCACAGAGACACAACATCCCATTGCGTTGTTGATTCTCGCAACAGTGACTTTCCATTGAGCAAAATGATTCTGCTTTGAAATTATATACTCCAATTAATATTGTTGTACCTGCTACTCCTCTTGGCCCGTGCTCTGGCATAATATGCTTCATAAGACCTGGGTTTGAGTTCCAGGGCTTTTGTTGCAAACTCTTCAGCAATGCCAAAATCCTGTGTTTTCAGATAGAAAAAGTCTATTTAGCATTTAAGTTTCAATTTAAAAATTAGACAGAGCACAAAGTAAAAAAACACAATAAAACAAACCCTCACTGTATTGATGTGTGGTTAAGTGACTAGACTGGAAAATGTTTGTCGCACAGAAATAATCCGAGGCCATTCCAATAAAAATAGTGTTTGTATTTGCATCTTCATTATATGGATCTGAAGATCGAAGCTTGTTTAGTGAAACAGCCACCGCAATCATTTTTATTGACTGGGAACAGAAAGAGAGGGAGAGAAACAGACAGAGAGCTGCTTTTACTGCACTCATCGTCGCTCTCAGGTGAATTTGTAATGGCTCAAACACGGGGCGATTCTGTCCTTCAGAGTGAGGTCAAAATGGCAGCCTCGAATATGAGATTGCGAACATTGCTGCTTAATGTTTAATGATGGTACAATGTAGTCTCTGCGCGGGCCCTCACTGCCAGCATCCTGATATAATAAGTGGATTTAGCCGGCCAACGTGCACACCCACTGTAAATAACCCCCCTGTAGAGACACAGAGATAGAGCGTGCGCTTGGTCTGCCAGAGAGAGTGACCTTATCACATCACATTATCTGCTCCATTATTCATCAGCCACAGTGACCCTAAGGATGGCATTTTTACACAGCCTGTTAGGACGTCTGTCATCACCAGGGTGGGTTCCAAACCTGGCTGCAGGCCACACACATCTATCTCTACACTAACAGCACACAGTTATTCAGAATGTCACCACCTGGTTCCAGGTCTTACACAAAAAATTCTGTTTACCAGAGAGACGTGTAATTAGACCTGAACAGCAGAGATAATTTTACGGTGAGCTATAAGGGTGCCGATGTCATCTTTTTATGTTGGTGGATAAATTATATATCTTAAGGAATCATCTACCTTGCCTCGCCAGCCCCCCTGCCATACCCTCGGCGTCTAATAAACCGGCTGGTGTTAAATAGTGCATGAGCAGTTTGATACTGCTGTGGATCTTACATTGGTTTTTCTGCGGCAGCGGGAAAGGTTCAGATAGAGGGAGACCCGCAGGTCTTTGAGCCCTTTCAGCTCCTCTCCTTGCCCCTCACGAGGCAGCTTCCTCAGGGCATACTGGTAACGCTGGCCTGCCTCCTTCATACGTCCTTTCTGAGAACCACACAAGAAGAGGGGGAGAAAGAAACAGACTGAAAAGGGAAGGGAAGAAAAAATTTGACAACTAAGCCATAAAGAAAAAAATATTGTTTGAAGTCTATTCAAATAAAAGGCTGCAAGGTTGCCACACCCTCACAACACACTTGACTATAACATTCATCAGAACATACCTTGTAAAGCATGTTCCCTTCCTCCATCAGCTTCTGCAGCAGGATCAGGAGGATGTCTGGTTTGGAGGAAGCCATAGCCCACGTAGCATGACCTGATGGAGTGGTACAAATATTTATCTTTTTATTATCTGTCTCATGCTGTCTCTTTTAATTTGTGTCTTACATAAATCATGTACCTGATCGATCATGCAGAGCCGTTCTGTAGCCTTTCGGTTGATGAAGGAGAGCAGCCAGGGATGGAGAAAGACAGAGGTGAAGAGAGAGTTAGAGAGGTGGATGTAAAACTGCAGGTGAAGCAGAATGGAGAGTAACAACATACTGTATGGAAGTAAACTAGGCCAATATAAATTAATATAAATGCAGAGAGTGCAGTTGCAAAAGTATACCATATAATACAAATCAATTCATGTGAGCTGAGTCTTCGTTGATTAGTTTAAGTAAGATACAAATGTGAATACACTCTGAGTCGTGATTTTAACCAGAGAGCTGTCAATTCAGCTTTATGGTAATGCTAGAGGCTGTACTGCAGTATGTACAGCTGTTTAACTGTCTTGTATAATGGTGAATGGTTTTTGTTTTGAATGTAAAATGTAATTTAATGCAGGGCTGTTATGATAGGCATGGTGTTTATACCCATCTTGGATCCTTTCTTAAGCAGCGAGGCCACTAGGGCTGGGTTCTGGCAGCCAGTCGACCCCCTGGTATCATTGTTGTCGGCTCTCTCCAGCACCGCTCCATGTTCCACCAGGCAATGCACCTGGCCACACATAGAATAATAACAACATTATACTTAAATACCGTAGCAGTTTTTAGATATTTTAGTCATTTATTGATTACACACTGTATGCTTCACTACATTAGCAGACACTAGCAACGCCTTTATACCATGATGATTCTGAAAAACTTTTGATCATCAGATAGTTTGAATTACTCCCCTGCTGATCGACAGATCACATGACTGAGAGTCAAAATAATCTGAAGTTTTTTTTACTCCGCTTGAGCTGTGATTGCAGATTGAGGTCCAGTGCTTTAGGGACAATTCTTATGATCATTATCTTAGTAATTACCTCCACAGGGAGGTTATGTTTTCGGTTATGTGTCCGTTTTTTAAAACAGGATTACAAAAAAAGTACAGAATGGATTTTGCACCAAACTTGGTGGAGGGTTGGGGCATGGCCATTAAATTTGGGGGAAAATCTGGTTAAAGGGGCAGTTCCAGGAATTTTCATATAATTTTCCGTAGCATTGCGAGATGGTTCATTTTTCGACATTTTTGTTAATATTTGGCCTTGGCGGAGGTACCATTCTAGTTAGAATTTATTTAATTTAATTACTAAAACAGCTTAAAATCCATTGTTGCGAGACAAATTTATATTTTGTAGTTTGCCAATCATCTTTCAACAGTTGTAATGTTTTGCAACTTATTGTCAAGTATAGAGTTCTCCAAAGTCCATAAACTGCGTCCCAACCACAGGCAGAAAAGAAAATTAACCTTTTTGTTAAGGAATATTTACGAGTAAATGCAAATTAGAGTCTTTCAAATAAAGACAGACCTCCATATTTTATTTTTATATTATCAACATGATCTAAACATCCAAACAACAGCATGAAACCCACTGTATCTGCATCCCCGTTAAGAGCCGCTAGATCGAGAGGAGTCCGTCCCTGCCTGTCCAGTTGGTTCAGATCCGCGCCTGCCTCCACCAGAAGGTGCACCGCACCTTTCTGGCCCTTCATGCAGGCCCAGCCAAGTGCAGTCAGCCCCTCCTGATCAGCAGAGGACAGGGAGGCACCTGGGACCACAAACAGTACAAATATTGTTCTACAATTCAGGTACATTCAGCAAACAAACTCGGGTATCACTGGGCAAGGCGGGGACTCTCACCCTTTGACAGCAGGAGTTCAACAGCGCTCACGTGGCCCTCAGAGGCAGCCAGCATCAGTGCAGTGCGACCCTGCTTGTCGCTGACGTTGATGTCAGCGCCTTGCTTCAGCAGCAACTCTGCAACCTGAGAAGCGGAGGATAATTAGTAAAAGAGCTATTAAAAAAGAACTGGTAAAATGATGACAATCCTGCGCCAGTGACCAGACTCCTCCTCACCTGTGTGTGCCCATGCTTGGTAGCACTAAGCAACGGGACCATTCCTCTTCGGTTTGGTATTCCCAGCCCTGCCCCCCGCTCCAGGAGGAACACACACATCTCCATCCTCCCTCTCCCTGCTGCCGCGCTCAGCACTGACAGAGGGTCGGTACAGAGATGAGACGACGAGGCGGAGAAGAATATGTAATTGACGCATTTAGGAGAGAAGTAGAAGCAGGAGTGAGAAACAGAGAAAAACAAGACTGGTTATCTCCCTAAGCTATTTCAATCTAACACAGGAGTTGTAGTTCTTCATATCCTTGGTTAATCTGTTGAAATTATAACATTTTACAGAAGCAAATTTTTTTAAATACAAATATAGATATCTGACATGTACTACAGGTCACAATTGCTCAAAGACACCTGCACTCTCCCTTTCTTATTCCTCCTTTTCAACAACAAAATTAAAACACGGAAACAAAATACAATTATTTCCAACCATAACTCCGCACACTAGATAACTTGAAACCCCTTTAACCAGCCAGTGTTACTTTAATAGAAGATGGGCATTGGTTAACAGAGCAGCTGGGGATGGAGGCAAGGTATTAATGCCATTCTCTGCCCTCCAAGTAACCTTGACAAATAACATCGTGTTTCATGTGACCACATGCCTCAGTGAACAAATCGATTGTATAATACTGCCTTTAAAGAGAAGTTATCGTCATATATGAGACAAAGAAAAACAAAAACGCTGCCTAGTTTTTTTTGTTTAAGCTGATTTTGTGCAGCTGCACAAAATAGTAACAGGGTTAGGGAAGTTGCTGCTTAAAATATGTCCACTGGAAATAATGTTCTTATTAAAAGAGAAAACCTGTGATAACCAGTGTAGAGTACTGTCTTCAGTAATTGTGGTCCCTGAGGAAGTAGAATCCCTTGTTTCGTAATCAGACTTTGACATGTATCCTTGACTGATCGTTTTATCGGTGCAAATGGACTGTAATCCAATCATACTAACAGTAAACATTAACATAGAACAAAGCCCTCGTACAGCACCATGCAAAGGTGAATGTTTCAGAGGGTATTTGCTCTCACGTTTTCTATCTCAGCACTGAAGGGGACTGAGTAATAGAATTATACCCTAATGGCGCCGTAGGCAGAGATACAGGCATCATCCGACATGCTCTCAGGAAATGGACCTAACAGAATTCTGCAAGCTGCACAATCACATCTGTGATAGAGGTAAAAGTATTACCATTGAATAACAGATGCTTTTTAGAAGCTACAAATGTGACTGGACAAGTAATTCTGTGTGATTAACGTGATGCTCTATTCCGGCCAAAAACAAAAAAGCTATTTACAATCGAATCAATATTTGATATCAACCAGAGCATCCTAAAATCATAATACCGAAACCGGTTAGCGGGTTTCTATTGTAGTACTCCCATTCACTGTGCTTCCATAAGTAGGCTGCATAGTATATATTCTTCGTACAGAGCTAGAATGTGTCTGAAATGCAACCCTAACGCCTTCGAGCTTGACTCTAGAACCACAGTGATGGACAGAAAGAGGTGAGAAAGCTAAATTTATCTGACTGATAGGAGAAATGCACCCGTTTCTCCCCAGAGAGAGTCGTGAGCGTCGATCTGCACTGCCAGCTGCTCATCTTTCAAGTCCAGCAAGCTCTTCACCACCTGCAGGAAAACACAATTTTACAGTCCTCTGTATTGCTGGCTCGCTGTGCAGAAGAAAAACCAAAGCAACCACAGCCTAGGCCAGGCCTGCAAGGACAGGCAGCATGCTCTTAATAAAACAAAATTATTTCAGCAGAGTGTCAGAAATGTTTTTGTCATTAGGACCTTGATCTGATACATACCTGTGTGTGTCCCACACTCGCTGCAGCTGTAACCGCTTCTTGTGTTGCCTGAGTTTTCCCAGTCACATTCTCATTGCTGTGGTGCTGCTGCGGGTCAGCAGGGATCTCTGCTCCCCAGTCCTGGGCCAGCAAGATGTTGATGACTTCTGCATGGCCCTTCAGCCCGGCGTGGACCAGCGCACACTGGCCACTCTTATCAGCCTGGCCCACCTGGCACAGAGGGGTACACAGAAGGACTTACAACACTGGTCCTGGCCGGTGCCTGTAATACGCTGGCCTAGATCAGGCCTGTTTATGTCATCTGTCTCCCAGAATAGATCGGTGAGCGTAAAACCAGGGTCGTTCAGGATGTCACTGGTATAAAGGTACCAAGAGGCCGAGTGTTCTGCCAGGGTAATTATGCTTGTCATTTGGTGTGGAGGGTCTCTTCCTCTTTGCACAGAAATGACACTGACCTTGGCCCCTTTCTTGCAGAGCAGGCTGACGATCTCCGCATGTCCTGCTGCGGCGGCCAGACAGAGGGGTGTCATGCCGTTGTCGGTGGTCCCATCTACAGGAGCCCACATCTCAAGCAGCAGAGCTACCATCTCCACATGGCCCATGTGGGCATGGACAGCCAGGATAGGGGCATGTCCTACCACCTCTGTACACCAGGTCACACTAGCACCACCTAGCATCAACAGACGGCTTACCTACAGGATAAATAGAAAAAATTGTATATCTCTATATACAAGATTATATATTTGGGTGTTTGCGAGTTTTTTAATGTAGAGCATGTGTGCGTCACCTTGATGTTAGGTGTATATAAGTTCCTCAGGGAGGCCAGTGCAGCGGACAGACTGTCTGTGCTGCAGGTCACCCACATGGCCTGAAGAACACTGGAGGACACACCTGTCTTCTTACTCAGACCCTGCGAGTGTGCGAGAGAGACACAGATAAATAGAGAGAGATTAAGCCTCCCCAGATGAGATCTGTGGTGCAGAATTTGAATTGTGTCCCAGGAGAAAAGCAGTATTTACAGATAGCAAGCCATGCATGCAAACAGTACAATTTTCACCGTACCGTGGGCGTTTATGTATATGAGTAGTGCTAATGTGTGTGGGTGATGGTAGGAACAGGGGTTCGCTATTACTTGTGCGTGTCCTAGTGTGTTTCTATGCAGTAATATTCAGTAAAGTGCGGGATCTTTACGTGAAGCCTTTTGGGAATGGAGGAAATTCTGACAGGTTTGGGTACAATCGGTTCCAGTCATAAACCTACATAGCAAGTTATATGCACAGTATCCCAGTTCATGTTACCTTGAATATGTGAGCCTTGAGGATGTGGTGTCCCAGTTCCATAGTCTGCTGCCGGTTCAGCTTGCCCTCCTGTCTGGAGAACATGAAGGCCAGGAGAGCGTGGCCACTCCTGTAGACACGCATACAGTATGTATTCATCAGAAATGGCATGCATGCATCGACCAAATTTCTAATCTAACATACCTCCTTTCTGAAAAGGATTTACACACTTTTTTTTTAATGTCACAACTGACTTATAGTACATGCATCGTAAGAATCTTCTGCTGTGTGACTTTTAGTCTCACCTAGGGTCACAGAGAAAGTCTGTGCTCTCTCCATCCGCTCTCCACACCAGCCACTCTCTGAAGGAGGGATGACACAGCATCCGCGTGCCATCCCTGCGTCTAACCTACAAACATAAAGGATATGGAAAATTTCTTAAATTTAAAGGTACAATTACTGGACATGATCCCCCAACCCTCACAGCACACAGACCGTCCCTTATTGTCCATCCAGATACTGTAAATCTTTTATATAAACACTACTTCTAAATTCGTACGTGTTAAATTATTTACTTCATACCAAAACAAATGCAACAGTCAAACCATACAAAAGCTTGAATCATTATGTACCCTTTGATGTAGTCATATTGAGAGTCTTACCATGAACCCAGCAAGGCTGTCTAATCTCTGCTGGAAGTCCTTCCACTCCATCTCCCCCCTCACACTGCCCGCATTCAGTGCCCTGAACATTTGTTCATCGGTCAGTGGGTGCAGAGACGCCAGTGCCACATTTAGCACTGGAAGTATCCGTTCAAAGACCTCTTTATCCGGAAAGCTCACACGACACAGCAGCAGGTACACCTAATAGATATTCATTATTTAGCACGTTGTCAATGATGTTGTCAGACTGCTACAACTGCTAAACAAAAAAAAGGATGATTTTTGCATAGTTAGAGTTTAAAACTTAAATATGCAACTCTACATTAAACTAAAAATACATCATTTTGAGATATACATCTAATAAGTCTGTCTGTGATTGCACACACATACCTAAACTCAGTTTGCCAAAACTTTCCTTGTCAGTGATGTTTTGAGATCTATCTGATTTCTTTGGACGTGGCCAGCACTGAGCGGGGTTGTGGAAATTAAGTGCCGGTATTGCGGGATTAGGTTGGCCCTTATTGACTTTTAAACTTGAAAAATTACCACATGATCAGTTCTTAGATATCAGATGTTTGTGTTTGAGTAGTCATGCCTATAAAAAATAGAAGCTATCCAGCACTGACTTCCAATTTTCCATCATGATTTGAGTTGACATATCACATCTCATAGGCTCAGGTATCGTGGAACTTTGGATCTTTACAGTGTTATCAACTTTGTTGGACGTTCACGTGCAAAATCCTGATGATGAACATATGCATTTATAACTGTAAGTCATTGCAATATCAATAATGACAAAAAAATAAAACAAGATTAAAGCTAAGTTTATCTTTGAAACTAATTGAAAAAGTTCATTCTATTTAATGATCCTCCATAATGTACTTTTACACAAACTAAATATTTAACTACTACTGTCCACTACACATTTTTAGCACACCTTTATGCAGGCTTTTCCGCATCCATTATCCAATCATTAAATCATCACATTTCTAGACCTTTGTGTGTATAACACCTGCTCATCTGTTGGCCTATTCTACACTGATGATTATGTAACATTAAAAATCATCTATCAATTACTTTAATCACTGACTATTTTTGGCACTTTCTTTGAAGTCTTTGAGCCTTTCGTTTTTATCTTTTATTGATCTGAATAGCGTGTGAGTAGACTTTTTCTGTTTTTGGAGGAAATATATGACTGACAAATGGTTGTCACCTGTGTACCTTGTATGGGAGGTTTATGGACACTGATTGCTCCGGCGTCGGGTGAGATGCCATTTCACGGCAGACAGCTCACCGCAATGACTGACAAGTGTTAAGCGTTAGACCGTGAACTTGACCAGATGAGGAGGAGGAGGAGGATGGATCCAAAAATACACTCAAGGTAAAGATTGTCTTTTAAGCTCCAGATGGTTTACCACTAAAGTTTACATAATAAGTGAACTGATAAGTTAATAAAACACGCATTACTCCACATCTGTGGTTTGCAAAGCTTTTTTGGCAAATGTACCACTTAAAGTGGCAGATGTTGGATGATTCAAACATTTACCCATTACATCTGGCTACTTTGACTATTTATCCATTATTTTTAGCAATCATTACCCATTTCAACCATTTTGGATGATAATATTAATTGCTTGTTCGGAATCAAAGGCTTTACATGTCTGACCTCTGACAGGGAGACAGGCACCACCAGGTAGTTTCCTCCTTTCAGAGCCAGGTGGCCTTTGTGGAACAGATCCAGGGTCAGCTGAAGGTAGAGGATGGAGCCGTGGCTCCGTGTTGACAGGTGGCTGCTGAACTTGCTGAGGAGCAGCGGATCAGGCGCAGAGCCTGTTGGTGTGGTGACGTTAGTGGCAACCTGGGTGCTGCTGCTGACCCGGTGATGGATGTAGTCACTGAGGTCAGCTCCCAGATCACTGCTGTCTGGCAGGATGTCCAGAGAGATGCCAGAGAAGGGAAGGAAGGTGGTGATTTCCTGCAGCGGAAGAAAAAAGGCAAATTACTGGTGAAATACTGTTAAAACTAAAACCAGGCACAGGCACTAAAACCTCAGTATTTAAAGAATTGTTGGTAGTATGTTTTTGGTGCATTAGCTAAGGACAAATTAAAAGCATCAAAATCAGGACCTATTCCTCTGATGCTGCTGCCTCTGACTCACGCAGAGCCATGGGATACAGTACAGTAAATGGTGTGACAATGACTCAAGCTCCAACATTGCTCACAGGCATCTCTCAGATTCACATTTCATCTCCTCTCTTGCCATCCTCAACTGCTCAACACCGGCCAAAACCAGCTATGACTGATCAAAAAAGAATCCATGTTATTGCAGCTCAGCTCCTCATTGACAAAGAATGACATTTTGGTTTAACAACAGGCAATTGACTTGTGGTCAGGCACTGTGCTCCACTTCACCCTTTCACAACAGTTTGTGAAATAATCAGGTTGTTATACAAGAGTAAGCCCTTCCCTTGAAATGGCTGGTGAAAAGGTAAAGGCTGAATGACGATCCAATCAGGAAGCGGGGACACTGAGAAGGTGCGATAGCAATAGCTTTACTCTTCATCTTTTAAATTTTGGTAATTAATGTTTGCTGACTTCAAATGCATCATGAAGAAAATTACCCCAAATGTGTTTTGTGTGTTCCCAAACACTAATCCAATTATGTAACTGGCTGGCTGGCTGTCAAGCTCCAGACTCCCAGCAGGCTCCCAGTAGTATTACCATCCATGCAGGGTGTAATCCAGATTTGGCTTCGTCATTGGACAGATGTGCCTGCTGTTTGGTGGAATTACCAACCGGATTGAGAAAATACATCAGACTAGAGAGCTCAACGCTGCCAAAAGCCGCAGTGTCTATACCATGGCAGTAAAAGCACAACATCAAACTACACAGTGAGTGCAGCGAGCTAAGACCAAAGATGTAGGTATTGGGAATACCTCTGTGATTTGGGTATGAGAGGTAAAGTGAGATTTAAAGGATCACTTCACCCAAATTACATAATTCCATTTTCTCACTTTACTTTCCTCCAGTGGTCTCTAGCTATCTAGATAGTTCTATTTGCTCAGATTTTGGGATTTCTGCCTACATCTAATTAAAGTGTCCACTGCTCACCTAGCATAAAGGTTTTGCTAGGTGCTGGAAGGGCAATAACAAGTGGTGCAAAAAGGAAAGAAGACCTTCCGCAGACGAGAGTCTACATCCCAACAGAGATGAATGGAATTTTATTTGAAGTACTAAGAGCATTTAAAAAATCACATTTAAATAATTCAAAGGCAACATCTTTTTACAGAAACAGCATCCTTGTTACTCCCAATAACAAGACCTCATTGTCAACAGCTTCCACAAGCACTACTTTTTTGGTAGAAAGTAGTTGAAATGAAAATTATTCACAGTAAGATCTGTGGATTATCCAGAGAAACTAGGACAGTGTGTCTGGAAATGCACAACCGTCCATCCATCTGTTATCCAAACGTATTTTTTTTTTGCTGGGTCGCGGGGGTCTGGAATTTATCCCCGAGAACACTGGGTGAGAGGTGGGGTACACACATTGATGTATATATTAATACATTTGGATGCGGTGCTACCAGTCAGCCACGCTGCCAGTGGTCAACTGTGTTACTGCAACAAAAAAAATCCCCTGCACCCCAAAAAACATTTTCCCCATAGACCACCATTATAAAACTGTTGTCTCTAAAACATTTGAAATGACACCTCAAACTGTAAACATGGTCAATTATTACTCTTTTAATAATTAACCATCGAAATGGTCAATTTACAATTGGCAATTACAATTGACCATTGACCATTACAATTGACCATTTAAGGAAGGATTTACATCCTTCCTTAAACCAGGAAGGATTTACATTTGCAAAATGTAAATGAAGCACATCCCAACCTGAAGTCCTTTAATTCAGATGAATGGGTGCCATTTTGCAGTCTAGTATCAAGCTCTTCTAATACATCCAGGAGTACTTCCTGGACAATTTGCCAGTCGGTCACAGCGCAAACATAGGCAACTATTTACAAAAATGGTCACACCGACAGACAATGTTGGAGTCACCAATTGACCTCACCTGCACATGTTTGGACTGTGGGATAAAACCAGAGCACCCGCAGGAAACACATACCGACATGGGTAGAACTGTGCTGTTAAAATTCTTTCATGTAATATTTCAATAATGTGAGGAGCACAAACAAAATTCCATTGACCTACACTGTAGTGAACTGGAGGCTAAATGTGTGTCTAGATACCACTAAAGTAAGTGAGAAAATATATTAATTATAATTTGAGTGAACTGACCCTTTACTCAAATGTGCTACAGATTACTGTGAGGCTGTAATGTGAAGAAAAAAAAAGTCCCACTCACCACCAGGCCTGTCCTGACTGTGACCACCAATTTAAGCCAGAGGGGAAATTTGGAGATTATTTTGGTGATGAATGTGGCAATGGTGTCCCCATAGTCTGGTTTATGGAATTCTGCCTCATTAAGGCTGTCAACCAATATGATATAGTCTTCTTCAGGTAGCCTCCGCTCTGAATACACATAGATGAAAAGAGAGAGAAAACAGAGGTTGAAGCACATTAAAACCCCAGCTATATTACATTAGTCTTGCAAAGAGCACCAAAGGAAGGATGTATCATAGTTTTATCCTAAGACTTTCATGGCTAAACATGGGTGCATCTTTGTTTCCCGGCACATGATATGTTGAGAAAAGGACCAGCTGTTGATATTGATTATTTTCTGATGAAAGGGGACAGAGGGTATTGTTGTTGATTAGCTTGAAACAGGACATATCCATCATGTTTCACATCATCTAAGCTGTCAGTGCATCCCTACAAGCCTGTGAGGACTCATACACTCAGACACAAGGGCTCTCCATTTGTACTAACCTGCTTAATAGAGATGGAGTAGACAAAACACTTCTCTGCTTAGACTGTGGAGGGCCTGGCCATAATAACACATCAATCTAGCTGACTGACTGTATCATGAGAAACTGAGCTGGCTAATATGCCCATAACATTCACAGCCTCTCCAGAGTATTTTGTGACCTTGAAATCCTTTGGGATGCTGATGATTCACCGGGGCAAAGATAACACTAATAATTTCCTATGTAAATGACCTAACATCTGTTTCACACTCTACAGTGTTTCAAATCATTGACCTTAACTAGGGAAAATAATCTATGGGCCCATCTTGGAGTCGTTAATGGGCTATTTCACACAGGAGATGCTAGCAAGCTCCCTAATTGCAGGGTGAGGGAAGCAGACAGTTTTCTGCCTGAAAACTGATACTATTTTAAACTTTAAAAGGTCTTTAAATTTGAATATCACATTTGTCTTAAAGGGTAATGTAGACTTCATTACCCTTGCGCAGGCTGGCTATAGGCTCTAGGACACCCTTTCGGAAGGCAGCAATGGGGTCTTGAACGCAGGATCGCAGGCTGAGTGTGTTTTGTAGATGAGGCTCTTGTACCAGCAGCTCCCTGTACGGGCCGAGTTGTGGAGCTCTGGCCAGCAGGGCAGCGATACTGTGCACAAACTCTGGTACCAGGCAGGTGTAGGTGTTGTCAGCCTGACAGAAGTGGTAGGCCACCACCTGGCAGGAGAAAGAGGCAGGTGAAAACCTGAAGAAAATAGGGATGCAATGTAAAGCTGCTACCTCTGCCCGTTTATTTCGCAAAAACATCTGTATCCAGGTCTAAATACAAGCCATGTAACTGTTAATGATCAGGGTGGAAATGCATAGTGGAAGGTGGAAGGAGGCTGTGTATCTAATGGGAGGAACACCAGATGAATGTTCCGTTGGTCTGAAGTGTCTATGAAAAAAAAATGAGTGAGCTCTTTAGATACATCTAAAAAGCTCCCTCGGCACTTTTGAGACTTCAAGTCATCAGTTTCCCTCTTCTGTCAAGTCACGCATGGTGCCATGCGGGCTCCAATATCAGACCAGGAGGTAAAAACTACTAATGCAGTGAAATCTGGTGAATCCTTGCTGAATGTCTGAATATAGAACCTAAAACTATTTACGCCTCTGTGTTTTTAGCCTATTCATTTACATTTTGGCAAATCTGAATCATGAAAAGTCATGCTGCTTTGGCTACAGCAGTTCCTGTTCACACTGTGTAGACAACAACCAACTGGATTACTTTGATCCTAATGAAAAAGTCTGAAGCTGAGGAAAATGAGCCTAGATCTGATGTTATAAGGAGCACATTTTTACTGGGATTTCAAAAAGAATTTATGGACGATTATCCTCAATGGATATCTTGCCATCATTGGAAAGAGCGAGGTCAGCTGATTGCAGCAATGTGTGTAGGTTTGCTTGTTTCACTTTGAGTGAGTTAAGCTCTGAGAAGAAGAATTAACCTGGTGTTTGGTAAACTGTGTCAATTGGGTGACCTGTCAACGGGGGGAGGAGGGAAGATATATGACTGCACGAATTCAGATTCTGTTTGTATCTGTTCAGAGCACATTATGTGTTGATATCCCTAGAAGAAAAGCTTTAAAAAGGAGAAAAACAGTCTCTAAGACTAATATCACAGAATATAAAAACAATAAGGGGTACAATAAAATAACACCAAAGTATAGAGTAAACATATAAATCATAGAGGTAGCTGAGTCATAACTTAGTTTCCACTCATTCAACATACTTATTACTGCAGAGTATATCTAAAACTCATTCAGTAAATGCATGTTGGTTTATTCAGGCAGCAAGCTGAATGGAAAACAAGAGTCTGAGAAATGAAAAATACCACTAGTAATGGGGTGATTTTTCCAATACCGGAGCCAAACTGAACAAAGGCATTACATACAAAAACATTGTGACAAATGGCGACTGTCTTGCTGGAAGATTAACGGTAGTTATCTGTAAACTGTGAGGGCATTCTTTGCAGAAAAATATACATCTTCAACAGTATTCTCTCATGTGTTTATACTGCTTAGATAGGTCCCAGCCCAGATCATGAGTGGTCCACATATACAGTAACGTTATCAATGATTTTACTTTGGAGCGAACATCCTCGCCATCCTCGCCATCACAAGTAGTCTGACTAGTTCCCATGGAAACTCTTATTGAGGCCAAGTTAGTAAATTTAGAAGCTTCCATGTCATCTATGTGATGCAATCAGCAGCATGTTCTACATGTTCCCAAAAAGAGAGAAGAACAATCTGACATTAAAATCTTGTGTCACACATGTGCAGCCCCATATGTCTGCACATTTGGAACAATGCTGAGGTGTGCGAAGGCTTGTAACAGTCACAGCTCCCGACAGCACTGTTTATGATTTTGTATTTTATTACATTAGAAGAATCTGGTGAGAGAAGTGCAGGAAAAAAAAAATCCAGGGCTATCAAAACAGCCATAACAAGGAGCTTAATCTAGGGGCGTTCATCTAATGTAAATACAATTTCTTCCTTTATGGCGTGTCGTAACTGCAGGTGAGGCAGCAGTCTGCTCAGCAACAGGATAAATGACAAGAACTATATAGAACTGCATTGTGTGGCTATGTGTGTGTGTTCTGTTGTATCTTTGTGAGGACCAATTTGATTTTTTGATTTTATTATATTTAAAGGGCTGTTTGGTGGCGAAGAGTGGATTTTTGGGCTTAACAACACAGTTAGACAGGCTTCAGCTTCATATTTTGTGTACAGGCATGAGAGTAGTATCGATCTTCCTCATCTAAATCTCTGGATGAAGGATAGAATTAAGGGTTAGAGAGGGGATTTTGTAATTGAGACTTCTCACAAGTATAGAAATACAAATGCGTGTGTGCATGGGTGTTTTGAGGTACCTTGGCAGCTAGGCATTTGACGGCCTCCTTCCTCTGCGCTGTGCCATCGCTTGTTCCTGCAACAGCACTCTGGCTGGGCTGGGAATCGGCTGGCTGTTTGGAGGCCGCTTTACCCTGCCTATCCCCACCTGCGCAGAGCACAGTGCAACAACAACAAACGCAAAGCTGCCATTTACACGCGTCTGGTGAAGTCTCTGGTGTAAGCACAGGAAAGTCAGGGAGTGAAGTCTATGAAGAAGCGCAATTAAACTGCTGCAATTAATTAGTACATCTGTAAGCAAGACTGGAAACTAGTATATTAAGCAAAACTGCATCAGACAGCAGCAAGAGTGTTTGTTTCAAAGAGTGATCATTCTGAACTCCTCACACCTCATGCTATACCCTCCGTTAAATTTCAAATCAAATCGACAACACACAGTACAGATATCAATAAATAATACAATGATGCTGAAAAACAATGGCACCTTATTCTTTTTCAACACAATTTTTGCTTTTTCTTCTTTGCGCTCAGCCTGTAATCTTAACAATACTTCTTACTGCTATACAGAAAAAACCTGAAAGGTTGATATAAAAGAAATCTGTATTCGTGGCCACTTTTATTTTTATAGCTCTTGTTGAGTCATGTTATATTCGAAAAAACAAAAATCACCAGCATGTCACAGCATGCAACGTGCATTTATTGTGTACTGTGCTAAATCTGGTTGTATGAGAGGTTGTTTACTTTTTTTTTCTTTTCCAAACAAAAAAAGCGATTCCAGTGCCACTCATGAAACGAAAAAAAAAAAAGAATCCAACAATCACAGTACCCTTACACAACTGCAATCAGCAGAGAAACCTCAAGGGAGAACTTGAAAGAAGAGTGCGTGACCCAGTTACTGACTCCTTCCCAAAAGTGGTGTTTCTTTTCCAATATCTTACAAGAATCTGATTTCATTGGAGCAGACTGGAGAATGTATGAATTCAACTTGAGCATTCTACTGTGCTCTCGCCGTAATTATTTGAGAATACACACAAAAACAAATTACACTGCTGTGAAAAAGGTAGAATTCTTACATTTGGGGGAGGAGCTGGGGCTATGAGGGATGCTGGGACCCACCGGCTTGCGCATGCCATGACAGCTGAGCGTCACCAGCCGCCAGATGATAGCAGTTTTGCCGGATCCTGCATTACCCACAATGACAGCACCGCGTCCCTCACAGCTGCTTGTTTTTCTCAGTACCTCCTCCAGACGTGTGAAGAGCCAATCCCGGCCGACAAAAGGCGTTTCTGCAGTGATGCCGGGGACTTCAAACAGCAGCGGTTTCAGCATGATGTCAGCCTGCCTGAATGCCACCAATCTCCCTGGAGGGATTGAGAGGGAAAATTTAAAGCTACATAAGAATGGGTAACTATATGTTATTTAAGCAGTGACATTGGGGAAATGCATACATGGTCCACACAAGTCTGCAGGTCTTTCTGTATATTTACACACAGATGTCACCCCCTTGGTTAAACCACAAAATACCTTTGGAGTCATCATTTGTGCGTCCAGCTGTGTTGTGTTTGCGGACAGACCCCCTGTGTCCAGCAGCCCTTTGGTTGTCCAGATAACTCAAATCCTCCAGTCGAGTGGAGCTGGTCGCTTTAAAGAGAGAGGGGATGGGGAATGGATTAGAAGTGTGAGAGAGATGCGGGAAACGTGCAAAGATACACATGCATACCACACAAGTGTCAAAGTCATTGCTCGAGTCAATTGTTGTATCCATGGAAATGTGAGACACAAACAGTTGATGCTCTCAATGATAAATGCTCAATGACCTTGAGGGAAAAAGAGAGGAAAAGAAAAAAGAAATCAATTCATCTCACGTCCTATAATCTCAAGCTAACATGAGTCTGAACTGACCAAATGTTTCATACTGTCTCACACGTCAGGACACCAAATTTGTGATAATCAGTGGAAACACGTCGCCGGCTGTAATGCAAAAATGTATCAGCTGTTAACAACACGACTCCACACATTCTTCTACGACCGAATAAGCCACATAAAAACCAGCGTAATAAATAAAATAAAGACCCTGTCGTACCAAAGAGCAAGAAACAAAAAGAAAGAGTTGTTTACTCCCACATTCACCTATCCATCCACCCACTCACACTACAGAGTTTACAGGTCAGCCAGGCTTACTTTCTGCAGTTTTCAAGACATATAGCAGAGTCTTTGGTCCAGGATATTGTGAAAAACAGAGAAATCGGCTTTGTGTAATCAGTTAGTCCTTAAATGCGGTCTTCTGCAAAAATTAGTAATCTATTTCTGTTATTACAGGATATCATTATGCTGCAAAACACAGAGTGACAAAAAATAGAAAGCCCTGTTATCCAGTAAAACAGTCCTCTTAGACAGATGATTTGTGAAACATTTCAAATATGTAATGTTGCTGACACTGTTTCAGAGAGGTGTTGATTCATTTCTGAGCCTGTAGTCTCTGGTGGTTTTGTATTTGGTTGCACTAATGTTTGTGGATGAAATATTTTATGAATATCTTCTGGACAAAATATGCTGCAGACAAACTATTACAAACATACTCCTGTATATTACAGGTCAGTGCTACATCATTACAGCTTAGTCTAAAAGCAGTCCACAGACAATTCAACACATAACAAGAGAAGGAACTTTTTAAGCAAGGCTGAAATTGTTTCAGGGCTATTTAATTTCATTGTATTACATCTTTCTTGTTTCTTTTGTTTGTTTGTTTGTTTTTCTTATCTCTGCCAAGGAGTTTATGTAATCCCTGTGTCACCCGTGGTTTATTTACTGGTTTGTTTGTTTATCTGTCAGAAGGATTACGCAAACAGTACTCAACCAATATTCGCCAAACTTGGTGGAGGGATGGGGCATGTGCCAAGGAAGAACCCATTACATGTTGGGGCAGATCTGAATCATTTTCTATGATTTTTCTTTAATCTCTGAAGTCTGGTGTATGTTGGTTGACTTTGGTCTTGGCAGAGATATGCACTCTACTGAGAGCATTTGCTAATTTTTTTGTTGTTGTTTTGGCAGTTTTTGCCTCTGTTTAATCTTTGCCAGGATTTACCTGGGAGACAGAACAGAGATGGATAGAAAATGCCACAAAAATAGTAAAATATGATTCCAACCCCAGACACAAAGTTATATTTTTCTGTACTAAATGCACCTTAATTTATAAGCATACCGCCTCAGATTGAGGCTCCTATGGTTAAATGTCATTCTTGGTAGACTGCTCATCTGTCTTTGGAGCAGTTGGCAAGAAAAAGGGTCAAGAACCTCTGTTCTAGTGGTTTCTGAATCCAGACATGGCAGAGAACCAACTAACTAGATTAAAGTCACCGCGACTGGAAGGGTTTGTGCTTATTGGGACTTCTTGGGTTGATATTGGTTTTCTAAATATTTAGGTTTGGTCTTACTGGGTTGTGTTTAAGGAGGGATACATCAACATTTAAGTGATGGAATAGTAAATAGCATTAGTATTAATATACATACAGTAGTATTACTACCAAAAACAAACCTCAAACTACATGAAAAAAAAATGAGTCTGACAGAAAAACTATTGTTATTTTTAGCGTTTGTTTTCAATGGAAAGACTGGCCCATTCCATTCATTCATTGCTTTAATATAAAAAAAAATCATCTGTAAAATCTGAAAATCTGGCATTACTGCTGCCTCTAATCCCTTCAGAGTGGGATAAAAAAAAAAAAAGAAAAAGCCCGAGTCACATTGCACTCATCTATAAAATACTGTAGATGAACCAGTCAAACAGACAGTAGACAAGGAAGTGCAGATAGTGGACAGATGATGACTTCACACTGCTATAGTCATGTACTGTCATGTATGTTAAATGCAGTCACTGCTAATCTAAGAGCATCTGAGGGAGCTGCAGTACATCTCTGTGCTGTTATGGGCTAAAAGCTTTAAAGCAGCAATTAGCAGCCTGAAAATGCTGGCCAGCGACGTCCTTAAGCATCCTTCGCCATGACACATCACCAAAGCACTCAGACGTGTGCTACACAACATGAATTGAGTTTGTGCCTTCTTAACTGATTTTCATGTTTACTATATAATGTAATATTGGACCATAACTCCCACTTCATTATCTAGAACAGGGAAAGGAGCTTTGGGAAATACTATGGTACATACAGCTCCACCACCCTTTCAGCACTTTGGCAGATCAGATCATATTCCGATATATCTAGCATCTCTGCATGCGCCCCTCATCCTACAGCAGCAGAGTGAGAGAGTGTGGATGAAAGCTACTAAGGCCATATTATAATTTACAGGGCTGTTAAGAGCACAAGAAACCTGCTCTGGAGGACCCAGTGGACAAGGTAGGCCTCCCTGATGCAAGACAAATCAACTGAAGTGTAGACATAATTATGATAAAAGAAAATAGATTGGGGACAAGCAAATAAGGAACCCTGGAACATTGAAAATATCAAATCCATTTCAACAGATAAAATGAGGGCTTTTAAGACTGGGGACATGGAGGAAATTGCCGTAATTGTCAATCAAGAGCTGAAGTGGGGAACTGAAGATTGAAAGAACCTCCACAGTGAGAGGATAGAGAACACTGCAGCAAAACAGTGTGAGGGAGGTGTGGAGTGGGATGAGAAAGATTGCTGGCTAAAGACAGCCAGGCCAAATGGCTGAGTGGACCAAGGATACAGTGAAGAGCTAAAACATGTTTTCAGCTCTTTTGACACAGGGAAACTAGGACGGCCCATCCCTCCACCCTCGACAGTCCAGCCTGATGGGACCCTGTTCACCACCACATATCCTATGTTCACTGTCACTACCTTTATGTCCCCTGCTGATGACAGTGTGGTCGCTTACCCTACAACCACTAGTGATCCTTCATCACTTTAAAGGTCAACTCTGTAGCTCTAGTCTAAGGCTCCAGCATCCCTGATAGCATCAGACCCAGAACACTTTAATCATGAGAAACCGGTCTTTCAACCTTATTACGAACAGTTCAACACTTTGGAAAATACCCTTATTTACTTTCTGGCAGAGAGTTAGATAAGACGATCAATACCAGTCTTCTATTGGTCCGTTACAGTATGAGCATTAGAGATGCTGGTAAGCCGATTCTCTTACCCTTGGACAGAGCCAGGCTAGCTGTTTCCCCCGATTTCCAGTCTTTTGGCTAAACTAAGCTAGCCATCTGCTAACTGTGGCTTTACATTTAAAAGACAGATTTAAGTGGTATTAGTGTTCTCATCTAACTCTATCCTAGAAAGCCATTAAGAATGTTTCCTAAAATGTATAACTATAACTTTAACTTGAATTTGAAGTCCTCTATTGCCTGCTTGGATTATCCCATTGTTGAAAATGGCATACTCCAGTAGCCTTATAATCCATTGGCACTGGCCTCTCAGATAATAAAGTCCTTCAAGGGGCATTTTAGACCCTAATGAAAGACTCCTCGGCCTCTTGTTAATTTAAATACCAGGAAAACATATTAAAATCATTAGACATCATACCCGTAGTTGATGGTTGATCTTTCTACCGACAGTCTTCATACTGTACATTTGCTTCTTACCATAATGGCCCCAGTCTCAGCCCACTGACGGGTAACTTGTACTAATTCTACAAACTGTCTTTGACTACGTTTTGTACAACTTTGCTCGCAACAATCAGCATTATCTCAGGGAACTTTGAGAACGAAATGCTACATTTTCATTACAGTACATTATCATACTTCAGTACATTTTCTAAGAAAGCGTTTGTGTTAAAACTTAAAGTACAGGAGCATATGTTTATAAAACCTATTCTTATCTGTAACCTGTATTTCTTTGTTGTAGCCTGACACTATTGCTATAATGCTATAATAATGAAAGTTTAACTTTATCTCTTGTCACCTAATGCATGGCATAATCTATGATGATCTGTTCATCTATGGTCTCATTTTTCATGAATTTGGAGTAAAATTCCAACAGCTACAGTACTATGTGGCTGGCCTCATCTTTATTCTGAGTTTCATCAAGAGTGCCTAAATGAAAGAACCAGCTGACAGAAGAAACTGGCAGGCATTACTGTGAATCCACTCCTTAGGGAATCTCTTCTTTTGCTCCCACCACAAATGAACTGACATCTGATGGAAGAAAAAGAGCCTTGTGCACTAGCAAAGATCGTGACTTGAGAGGGGGTGGGGGTATTTTTTATGACAACTCAAGGCCTCCCAGGACATTTAACTGGTACTTCTCACTGTGTGTATCCAGCTTCAGTGGAAAGTAAACCACCAGCACATGGTGCAATGAAGTTTAGCTAGCATTTTCTGGATCGGATGAATAGACGTAAAAGTCAAGTCAAAAATCAATTAAATAAACTTGTCATTCAGTCAGTTTATTTCACTTTGTTAATCAATCACCTGGATCACAGCTGTCAAATTCATACGCTCATTAACCTACATCATCTACAGTATAATTTAAGCTTTAGCAACTCACCCACTAGCTCACTAATTAAGACATTATGTCTTGTTTGTATAATCTGTACAAAAATGGAAGTGTAAAAACAACATACTGTGGTTTTTACGAGGGGTTATGTGTGGGACTATTTCTTGGCTGGGAGCAGTGACTTCCTGCTGGTTGGCTCCAGGAAATATAACATGTTAATTGGTGAGCTTTAGAGGCGCTGGTAGGCAGATTTTGTTCCCTTTAGAGAGAGCTAGGCTAGCGGTTTCCCCCTTTTTTTCCAGTCTTTACGCTAAGCTAATTGGCTGCTGACCCCAGCTTCATATTAAATAGACAGGTATGAGAGTGCTATCAATCTTCTCATCAAACTCTCTGCAAGAAAGAGAATAAGCTTATCACCCAAAATCCAAAATATCAAACAATTCTTTTAATCGCAGAATAACAGCTGAACACATAAGAAAAAGGTAAACATACCTGCCACAGAATTTGGACGAGGCATCACAAGGGAGGAAGTGCTGTGTACATGGTGCTGTGGAAGGGGTCTTTTTGGTGCTGGTGGAGTCCTGGGCTCCATGATGTGTCTAGGTAAGGCCTCATCTGGTTGGGCAGTCAGATTATCCCTGGTTGGCCCAGTATGGCGGTCCTCACTTACATGACCCATTACTCCAGCACTGCCCACCGGGCATTTATCCTTAGTCAGAACCTCACTGGAGGCGCTGCGCTCCTCATTCTCAGAAGAACTTGTAATGGTTGCTGAGCGGCCACAGAAAGAAAACTGTGAAAGCTATGTTCTTCTAAAGAAGAACATATCGCATATAATTGCTTACTTGCATTTTCTTGTCAGTCAAAATTGACCAAAGACCAAGAACAAAGTATTGCCCTTAACAACAAATCACATTGACTCAATCAACAATAAAATACGCCTAACTGCTTTATTAGCCGTACATTCAAAACTCATCAATCAACAAGTTTTATTGTACTTGATGCGCCCTTTGTTCCTTTGTATTTAACTATAAATACAAACTATATTTGGAGAGAAAAAAGTGTCCTATTTCAGGAGAATCAGACCCATAAGCAACAAAGACAGCAGTGTCCCAGTTTTGACAGGAGGGAGCTGAAGCCTTGAGGCTGAAGTGGCACAGGCGATGTAGAGAAACTAGCTTCGGGGTAGGAGTACACATTTGACAAGGACTTAAAACGAAGTGATGTTGCATCTAACTTCCCGTCACCATGTAGGAAGGTGTGGTACTTTAGAGATATCAGCCATATTTGGGATTTCTGATAAGGTAAGTGGTTCCTCATTGAGCCCCCTTTTTTTTATTATTATTTCTAGTGATGCATGGCTAAGGTTTTCATTTGGACATGCTTCACTGAGTGTAATAACCAATCTGAACCCATACAATATGGATAGTTTGTTTGAAAACCTAGGCCAGGAGATACACAGCAGCAACCCTCACCTATGATTCCACTATCCTTGCTCTCCAGGGTGGAGGTGGGGCTTTGAGAAGGAGGCCCAGGGCTGCTCCCGGTGATGGGTCCAGGAGCAGGACCAAGGGCAGGGGTGGGTACAGGGCTGGAGAGGGTTCCACTGGGGCTGGTGCTGGAGCTGCAGTGGGGTGAGGGTACGGACAGAGGCTGGGGCAAAGGCTGGCCTCCAGCACTGGTGCTCAGGGTGGAAGAGGGGCTCTCTGAACAGGGGGAGGCAGTGCTGCAGGTCAGAGTGGAGCTAGGACTTCCCCCCTGGGCGGAGGTGTCACACTGAAAAAAGGGAGAGCAGTGAGATATGGATAAATGACCCAGGGCAGGGTAAAATGACAAGAGGTTAAGATGTACATAAACACAGAAAAAAGGACTGATCAACTCTGTGCAAAAGGAAGAGGAGAGAAATAAGAGAAATATACCTACAGTAAGTGATATTCTTCTGTTTAAAAATGTAGTAAATTGACAGTGTCATTTGCCACCCTTTTAAACATCACTCCATTGTGCATGACAGTGTTTGCCTTTATGCACGCTATTTTGTGTGATTTGTGACTGTTTGAGTGTGCAAGCAGATGAGAAATGAAAGGATAATTCTAGTTATTTTCGCGCTGGTTGTCATTTTCCCTGTTTTGCATAATGACGGCTGGTTGTGTCGAAAACTAAATCACTCATTGCAGACATTTACAATTTACTGTAAAAGTCACTGTACAAGCAGTCTGCTGTTCCACATGGTGCTGGAGATGAAATGAAATGTCAAGGTTTCTCACAGGTGCCAGGATGTCTTTTAAGTATAGAAAATCCAACGAACACAGTGTCAGACTGCCTGAATGAGGGTACAAGTTAAAATTACATCTAATACTGCCAAATATGCAAGTTTCAGGAAATGGGAAGTCTTACAGTGGATGAAAGTACCATCAGAGTGTCACAGTGTGTGTTACTGTGTAAGGACGTACTTCAGTTGCTTTTTGGAGTTAGCACTGTTTGTGTTGGAGTAGACTGCTTGTAAAGCTCTAAAGTAAAGAAAAATAAAAAGTGACTTTGAACACAAAATGTCAATACGGTGAAAAAAAACTACAAAGATAAGAGCCAGGTTGATAAAAGGTGATTATTATTTATATTTAACGACTCCATCTCATTAGTATCATGTCTATTGATAACAGAAGTCCACTTTTCAAGAGTAAAGAATATTTATACACTGTATATACAATATATTTTAATTTACTAGAGTAGCCCTGCAATAAATCACATTTTATTAAGCTTATTATATTAGAAGCTTATAATATTAGACTGTCAGAGAGGTCTGGGTTTCAACCTTTGGTATTTTTTTTAAGGTGTAGTTTGTGTTCTTGTTGTGTTGTTTTCCATTATGTTGTTCTTAGAGGTGGATCTTTAATAATATTTGAAATTACTGCAGACATTTATATTTATTAATATGCGAGATCTTTTACCACACCAAAATCTTTTTACAAATTATAAGAATTTTTTGTTAATAAATGGACATGTTTTCTTTTTTTACACTCCTTAACCTTGTAGTTTGGTCAAGTGCATTTCAGGTTTCTTCATCACTGATGCAACATTTCTGCAACACAGAGACTGTAGAGAGAAAAGGCAGCAGAGTTGAAACAGCTCACTGTTATTCCCTTTATACCAGAGCCTCATCTATCTTAGCCAGGACAACCCACATTCCTCATATGAACCTCGCTATCTCTGTAAAACTGACTGAATCTGGAGCTCAGGTGGTGGAATGAGGCTGAGAAAATGGGCCAAGGCTGAGCAATGCAAAGGCATAGGGACAGAGAGACACAACCACATACAATAACGCTCATATAGAAGGTTCAACTAATAGAGCACTGAGTATAAGATTAGAGCCCTGTGCAAGCATAGCAACACAATTAATATGTTCCAAATTATATATCGATCCATTTTTCCAAGGGGGATTTGAGTGGTAAAAGAATTAAAATCAATCCATCAAAGAATCTTTATTAAGTGATATTTAAACGTTTAAAGAAAAAAATCAAGATCCTGGTGGCGATGTGGGGGCTAAAAAAAGAAGGCTGTTTCATAAACCATCCATTAACTTTTTATATGAGATGACAGCAAAGGGCCAGTAAATCAATATGCTGCCCTACCTTCTTTTCCCTCCTGTCCTCCATAGGAGAGCTAACAGTGCCAGGCGTTGCTTCTCCCAATAAGAAGCATAGTCTGGTCATCAGTTCCTGGGTAGAAAGGGAGGAGCCCAGCTGGGGCTCCACGTGGAGGTCTGGAAGACACACACATTCAGGACACACGGATTAGCAACCAATTGGAAACATGGCAGGCCAGATGAAACCCCCATCTAACTGACGCTCTCGTTTCAACCCAGCCCGCTCGAGAGGTTCCCACTCAGTAGCGTTGCTAGTGGACTGCGAGAAATGTGTGCACCCACAGGTCAGCACAGCTCCAGCTGCCCTGATTATGAATGCACGGACAGTGGCTTTCCAGTCCCTGGTTGAGGCAGCAGCAAGAGGTTGTGTGAGGTTGTGAGTTTGCCTGTGCACACGCCTGCCAGGTGCTCTCGCTTAAGAGATGGGCTGTGAATTTCAATGAGCTTGGTGTCGACTCTGGAGAAAGAAGGAGTGCCTTGGCTCTGCCTTAGCTGTTGCTCCCGGAGAGATTGGCTGACACAGGCCATGTGCTGCATTCATTTATCACCGGTTAAGGCTCCCTAATGCTTTGACCTCTAACCCCAGCTCCTCCAAGGTCCACTCCACCGCTGCAAACTAAGGCTTCAACAGTTCTCAAATCTCTGTGCTTTAACCAGCTGACCAATACATCCCTCTGTTGTCACACCTCATCTATGTACTGTTATCAGCTGAGTAACATGCACATTGAGTAGACATATAAACAGGATGACAGGACATCACGGATTACAGGAACAGTTCAGTCCTCCTCACAAACATCTTTGCGTTTAGACATCACGTTCATTTCGCACTCCCCCTACTGATTCTTTCTCATTCTATCTTCCTGGATCACTATCTTCTTTCAAAGATACAGCATCACATCGCTCTTGCATTCAACGCAATCGTGTGACAAACATGAGCCTAGCCTTTAGAGGATCAAGGTCAATTTTGAGCAGCATGCCTGGCCACTTCTGTTCCATAAGGTGCCCCAGTTACAGCCTTTGTCGATACTCTTTTCACTTCACGGCCAGAAAAGCTGCTGAAGACTTGGGTAGAAAGGGTGGATGTGTATTTCAGAGAGGGGGAGGAGAGAAAACTTTGCATTTAGTCAGCAGAACACTGAGATCCATTCTGGAGTAACATGAGGACACGCTGAATGTCCAGTACTATTCATCAAACCATCTAGCAGTTGCCATTGGAAACGGGAAGCTGAGAGGTGCCTGGCAACCGAGATGGAAGATGCTTCATAAAATCTGTTTAGCCTAAGGGTAGCCCTCTGGTCAAAAACACAAAGAAGGCTGGCTGAGATGTGGGTATTTACATCATTAATGCTTTAATATAGCCATGACTGAACAACCAACATGCAGAGAAGTCAGGTCAAAGACTCAGGAGAAACTGTGATAAAACAAATCCAATCTAAACAATACACTGAGGATTACATAGACAGCACTGTCATTACATACATCTGAAAGGAAAAACTTCAAATAAAGCCTTTTAGATGTAATTAAAATACACACAAACATTCACTTTCTCTTGTTTCTCATCATTCTCCTCTCACCTCTACCTCTCTCATTCTCATTCAGCTTCACTGATCAGTACCTGGAAAAAACAGACATGATGCTAAATACACGCCCACGCGCTCCTGTTCTCACCTCTGTGGTCTGTCTTGCCACGGCACGAGGCAAAGACAAGAGGTTCTCTCGCACAAGAGCTATCCACATACTCCAGCTTCTTTACCCGTCCTTCGGCCACAGCAAAGAGGGAGAAGGGAGAGGGAGGGAGAGCAGGCAAGGTGGGAGGGAGGGAGGGAGGGAGGGAGGGATTGAGGGTGGAGATAGAGATATGAAAGAAAGTGAGAGAGAGAGAGAGAGACAGAGAGAGAGAGAGAGAGAGAGAGAGAGGGAGAGAGAGGGAGAGAGAGACATAGGGAGAGAGAGAGAGGGAGAGAGAGAGAGATTAAGCCTCCCCAGATGAGATCTGTGGTGCAGAATTTGAATTGTGTCCCAGGAGTATAAGAGCAGTATGTACAGAGTACGAGCCATGCATGCAAACAGTACAATGTTCACTGTACCTTGGGTGTTTATCTAAAATATATTAACACTGCTAATGTGTGTGTGTGTGTGTGTGTGTGTGTGTGATGGCAGGAACAGCAGTTCACTCACATTGATGTGTGTGGGTGTGTCTCAATTTATGCAACAACAACATCTGAGGGGTTCTTGGAAGCGCAGACTCTTTAGGACCGGAGATCATTCACAACAATGAGATTTTTGCGAACACTGTATTTTATACTCAAGGTTATTCTGTCTTCCAATCATGCATGCGGACGCGCTCAGAAACACACACAAGCGCGTTCCAGCATACAGTTTAATTTTTGATTTTATATGACCGCCAAAGGAAGGAAGGCCATGACAGTATATATTTTTACTTGCTGTAATTTTCCTTGTCATGTTTGTTCAGTGTACTGGGAAAAAAAACAAGGCAGTGCTGCATGCAGTGAAATGTAATAGCACCTTTTTCTGAATGGCTGTACTTGCTGCAGGACACTGCCACCTAGTGCTTTTTTAAGGTGAGGCAACTCAGGTACCCATGGAGTTTGTTTTCTTTTCATCCAACAATAATCAGAGTTTACGTGATTAAAAATGTCACAAAACTGTAATTACAGCCTTTCTCATTTTTTACTGTTTAAAATGAATGAATCCTGAAATAGTAATGTGCACAGGCATAATTCTAAAAATGTGTTATTTTAATAAAGCAATTAAATATTCATGAAGCAGTAAGTACATCGTAGAAAAATCTAAATCTGATCCATTTTTGAATGTAGTCCAAAAATATTCTATGCTATTAAAGTCCCCTTCTTCTCAAAACTGTGTTTTACTTATTGCTGCTTCATTTGAATGTCCAAATGATGTATGTGCAGGGTTTGACACACAGAACGCGGGTTTCACGTCCATCTGCCGAAGGAGGAAAGTGTCTCTGTGCTCGCCTTCAATCAAAGTTTGAGATGCGTACATACAAACATGCTTTTTGTGACATCACAGCGAGTTTGGAGACCAAATCTGGTCCAGTGATGTGGAAACCTGAAACCTCCAGTGCACATACACTGAGAATGGACTTTGCAGTGACGTAGGAGACATCTTCTGTACACCAGTTAAACATATTCATATCTTCATAGATTGTGATTTTTTTTAATGAGGGAGAAGGAGTACGTGTACTTTTTGACTAGGTAAAAAGTACAAGTAAGTTTTTGTGAAGCCTTTTTTTGTCATTATGATTATTCCGCAGTTGGCTCCAGAGATCAACACAGAAGTGGAAATGTCTTGTCACGAAGGTTTTTCCCGCAGGAATCAAATGAGGAATGCATGGCATACATTTCAGACAGTTGGTGTCCCAATTCCCAGCTACTTGAGTAGGTAAAAGTATGATAGCACACTTACTTGGCTACAACTACTACCTACTGCACATATGATGCATATGACAGCATGTTGTTTTGAGAAACCAGCCACAAAACTTAATTTTAACACAGATGGTTGGATCAGGAATATTTTTCAACAAAAATAGTTAATTTTTTAACTACTATAATATCTCAGAATCGACCTACCTAATTGGGGTTTCTTGCCGTAAGTGATCTTGTTCAAATATTTACTCTGACAATCTGTCGCATGTTTTTGGGCCCTGAAGGCACAGTCTGTGTGCTCTTGTATTTTCCGTCACATGTATGGAACAGCTGAACGCACAGAAGCTCTCCGCTAGTCAAGGCGAACCCATGAAAGCATTCTGCTCTTTTTGCAGCTGTTCCCTGATGCACATTCTCAGTTGTTCATATTGAGACCATGCTTTGTTTTTAACATTATTAGTAAATCAGGTTAACCCACCTGGGAACTTGATGCACGATTGGGAGGGAGCTATGTCGGTTTGGCGAGGGAGAAGAGGGGAGGATGGTAAAGAAATGGACACGCCCTTGGTCAACCTCATCGGCTTTACTGGGCTTTCAGTGTAGCCGCTGTCATGCTCCTGGAAGTGTCCGGCACGCCCGCCACTCCCCCTCTGCAAGGTGCTGTGAGTGTACACCTCACCACCTACGTGGAAAAGATGGGAGTGTGTGGAGAAAATCTAGAGAAGGGCAGGTGTTGTGAATGGCAGAGATGATTCAACAGAACTGTGGCTGTGCAGCAGCTCTATCATATCAGGGAGACAGCAGCGTAAAATATCTCTCACATAAGGCTGGGACAGAGAGAACATATCTTGTCTTGGAGGCATGTTGCTCAGTGAGGTAATGGAAAGCTGGCAATGCCGGAACATCTATTTAAAGGAATGGGATCACACTCAATAACGAGGCTACACTTATAACATTTCAATCTTTCCCTTGTCCACTTTTATTGCGGACATTACTTCCTTCTACCTGAAATGAGTCTTTCCGGTTATTACCAAAAACAAAAAACAAGGATTCAGAGGTCCACTACCTAACATTACAAGTTCACGTGATACGCTGTTGCATTGCTTTAAAACTTTTAATGATCAGCTTTCGAGAAGACGTGCTATCTCTTTGTCAATGATCAGGGCCATACCAATGTACTGTAAACACACGATATCATTTTAATAATACTGACACAGTTCTCTATCTTCCTCTATGTTTTTGCTACCCAGAGGAGCACATTATGAAATTTTAATGAGAAACATGGTCGCTCTAATACTGAGCTCTGCATATGTTCACGTATTTCCACTGTGCAGTCTGAAACGTCCTCTGTACCGCAGCAAGTTGACAAGTTCGTCCTGTTAAAAATACAAACAGCTTAGTTCCAACAGGAAGATGTTCCAGCTGCTCAGCAGGACTTTCAGTTCACATTTCAGTGACAATGCTACAAAAACCTTCAGCCTATTTACAGCAGATGAAACACATTTATATCAAGCACCCAGATGAATCCCATTCAGTTATAAACCATTCACAAATTCTTGTGAAATTCAGTATGTTTTTAGTAGGTCAGGATGTTTGCCTAACCCACTCTAACTTTGCCTGACACACTTTAAACGCAAGCAGCGGGACACTGTGTGAAGGACAGAACGCACTGATGAATTAGGCTAATTGAAATGGCTCTACTTATATCACCCAAGAGAAGAGAACCTGAATATTGCCATGAAATAATGCAAGACCTAGTGTGTACAACACAAGATGAAATCTCCCCCATACACATATTTGTGATCGGGGACAAACGAGTATATTCCATAGGCTGATTAAAAAACAGTGATGAAATGGCAACCATACATGATGATGATACATGATGCATGCCCAAAGCTGCAATATTGGCTTACTATTGAGCTGACGTGCCACAGTTTTGTTATACGGGTAGTTTTGTCCTTACCTGGATTTCTCTGGCTCTTTTTTTCTCCACGTTTTCCTCCTCCCTCTGTCCTGTTGCCAAACACTGCTCTGAACATAGCTGGGCTGTTGCTTCACTTGTCTAGCGCCTGTGGAAGACTAAGCAAAATGTTCATTTGAATCAGGAACACGTTATTTCAGGCCACATCACCCCAACTGTTAGTCCTTAACTGAACTGCGGAAGAAGCAGATTTTAATTGGTGTTTTCTGAGGCCACCATGACAAGTTCATATCTGTCGGTAATCACTTCAATTCATTATTAGTAGCCTACACATATGGGTGTTTGCGCGTAAAAAGAAAATCACGTCATCCTAAAATGAAGCCTGAACTTACCTGTTCGGAGGTCAGGTCTTCTTTGACGCTTGCATCCCGTCACATAAAATCCACAGCACGCCGGTCGTCGACCATTGAGACTCGCGGAGTCCAATTAAGAAGGTGCTGCGCCTCCCCAGTCAACTCACAGGAGTGAGGGAAGAAGAAGCGGTTGCGCGGGTGGCGCACATGCGCGTCTGTCTTGTGTTCCACGTCTGATGCATGCCCATCCTGTATTAGTACTTATTAATAATTAACCAAAAGTTGCGTATTTCATTTTTATCGTAGTGTCATATCATGTCACTGTAGGCCTATCTATCAAATGTGATACAGTGGGTGTTTTAGGTAATATGTCTGTAAATCCCTATATCATCGTTGATAATATATTGACGTTTTATAAAGTCATACATAGTTTAATTTTATTAGTAAACCAATTAAAGGTCAATATTTCATCCTCATATGGCGTTTAGAATGGAATTATGGGTATTGATATAAAGCTTTATAACATTGCCATAATTGGTGCAAACACCAGATTCTCTGCAGCAGTCAGCAGGTGAAGTGAAAAGCGACAAGGTAGGAGTGGAGAAAAGTAGAATTTTATTTTTTTTTTTTTTTTTATGATACAGAGCAAGAACTTAAGCACGACTGATGCAACACGTCTGATGAAATAGCTATAAATCCCATTTAGATAAAGCTGTATGCGGATACAATAACCAGAGTAAAGAACAAGTAGAAAAACTATACAATAGATTGAAATTACAAAACTAAATACAGTGCAACACCCAAGGCCAGAGTACATAAAAGTTTGCAAATGTGTATTAATGTAATATTTGTGCAAAAGGTGGGACAGCGATAAATGTAATAGTATATAATGCAATATATAGTAATATACTGCAGTGACGTACACTATAATACTCTAACAATAAATAAACTGCTGGAAAAAAAGATCAAGAATAGAATAAGCTTAGAATATGCATACTTATAATAAGTATGTATTATTCTATATACAGTATGTATAATATAAATTTAATACAACTATACAATAAAGTATATGCACATTATATAATACTGTATATAAGATATAAAAGAATACATACACATACACATATATATGTGTGTGTATGTATGTATGTATGTATGTATTTTTGTTTCTAAAGAAAAAAACAAACTGAGTTAAGATGACATAAACGCCTGATGCATTATAAATGATATGACAGACAGACAGACAGACAGAATGAGGAAACTGATCCGATTGAACCTGGACATTAATCCAACGCACTCTGTAAATCAAGATAAAAACGAATCCACCTCCATCTCCACCAGGGGGCGACAGTGTGAACTACGGTTTTCCTCTTCGTCCTCCAGGGGGCAAACGTGAGCCATGACTGATAGCCTATTTAATGTGGAGGCTCCGGTCGCATCGGTCCTTTCGCCGACGGCCCCCGCGCCTGTAGCTTGAACGGACAGAAAGGTCGTCTTCGGTTTATAATGCCGAAGCACCTCAGCGGTCCCATTATCCCCACCGACATGCTCCGGTGTAAGTATACCACGTCGCCAGTGTTATGAGAAACAAGTAGCGTTGACGGTTAACGCCGCTGTTGGAGCTTTAGTGTTGAACCTCCACCCGTGGACACGTGTAGCTCGACGAGGGCCATTTTGTATCACCGTCTGTATCCGTTTCATTTAACCGGCTTTCGCGACGTGAAGTTGGCAACATGGGTAACCACAGAACGGAGGATCGTGAAAGTGGTTTTTCGGGAAGAGAAAATAATTTCCACAGGGATGCGGACTGTAGCAGGCGACAGCATATGCTACGTTGCTAACATGCCCTCCTCCAGTTTACATTACTGCTATCTTGAGTCTGGTGGCCATCACTAGATGTCATACTCTCTCCGTTTCGGGGATGGACAGAGGTGTGTGTGTGTGTGTGTGTGTGTGTGTCTGTGTCTGTGTGTGTGTGTGTCTGTCTGTGTGTCTGTCTGTCTGTCTGTCTGTTAGTTGAATCACTGAATTGTTTGGCTGCTTTCAGTTTGACGATAATTTGTTACGTTCGCCTGCACAATTGGATGTAGCGAGGTTAATTTGCACGTGTTGACCTTTTTTTTTTTTTTTTTTTTTTTTTAATAAATAATACTGTTGAATTATCATATTGGAACCGGCAACAACTAATCGATTAGTCTATCAACGGAAAATTTTACCGGCAGCAATTATGATTCATAGTTTTAATCACTTTTCAAGTAAAAACTAAACATTAGCTGGTTGGAGCTTTTCAGATGTGACGATTTGGTGCTAACCTTTGTCATATCTTATTTTTAAATTGAGTACTTTTGCGTTTTGTTCTGTTTGGTAAATTTTGAATGAAGTGAGCCAAATACACCATCTTTGGCTTTGGGAAATGGTAGCAGGCGCCTTTCACTATTTTCTGACATTGAATAGACAAAATGATTAATCGAGAAAATAATCAGCAGATCAATGGATAATAATTGTTGGGACAGCCCTACAGCAGGTTCATCTTCTCCATTGAGAGATCAAAGATACAGAAGTAATATCAGTTTGTCCTACAGCTATGGATAAGTTAGATTTTCGATTATTCCCAGGATTTCTTTGAGTGCTCTTCATGTAATTTACCTGCAGATTTGTTAGAAATTGTGTTAAAACTCTAGACACTTAAGTTTTTAAAGTGCACAGTGTTGACAGATTGAGTTTAAGAAAGTGTCTGTTCTATATATGTGGAAAATAACCCCTCTTTTCCTGCACTTTTTTCCCCTAGCGGCTCATATGCCATTTGTTGGACACCTGCATGAGCCAGATGGAGGATGATGATGGTGTTTGAGCCTCGGCAGAATTTCCCAGTGATGACGGTGCTACTTTAACACCACAGTACTGTTGTGACAGTATAATTACTTGAGAAAATGGGTCTGAGAAAACAGCTCAAAAAAAGATGACCCCCCTACCATCTTCATCAACTGTTTGAAAATGTACGTAGAGATATGTCTACTTTTGTGGAGATGTATGCTTAGGTCTTACTGTTACCGATCAAGCCTTTTTAGCCTGGTCACTAGCTGCATCTTTGACAGCCTGGGCTCTCTGGTGTGAGAGATCCTGGGTTTTATAATTTCAGATGCAACATTAAATGTCCCCGCGCTTTCTGCCCGCCTCAACATGGTGTCTCAGATTGAAGAGGGGACGATAAATCAAAAACAAACCTAATATTCACTCGTAGCTCCCAGTAATCGTGAGTGGCTTCACATTGCACCAGCTCTCGTCTCTAAACAGAAAAACCCCTTAACTGTGCACACACTAGACACTATTCTGTAAAGAGCCTGAATTTAATGTCTTTTTTTTTTTTTTTTTTCTCCATCCCTTTTCCAGCCTCAAGGTTAAAGATTGGGGAGATGGAACCAGAGAGAGAATATTGCATCAGCTATACCAAACACTGTTGAGCAGTCTAGGGAAGAATTGATACTTTGCAGGTGAGTACTAGTAATGTTGTCTTTTAGTTGGGAGTGTGCTCAGAATTTGCATCCACTGATAGACCTGAAGCAGGCTCCATTGGCTTCTAGGTTTGCATAGAGATGCTAAACTGAGTCTTCCTCGCGCTTTCTGACTGCTACATACTATAGCAGCACAGATTGAATTGAGGAATACATGTGAGCTTGTTGGGCATGGTCCAAGGTTGTTTTTTTTTTAAAGTGGATTATTTTTATTTCATAGGCTAAATCTTCGAGTTTATTCCAGCACACCGCTTTTGCAATTAAGACAGACATCTGTAGAATCAGTACATCAAGTTACCATTTCAGTTCCTGGAAATGTCCAGTGAAAACGTTAACTGTGGGTGTTTCGTTTGCACTGTCAATAAAATTCTTCAGTGTGTTTAGCGGGCAACTTACTAAAGCATTTTACCATTTACTTGCTGTGTCTTATTCAGATCTGGAGGCAAAACTATTTGTTGCAATATGACTGTTAACATAACTTTTTGTGTGCTATATCATCTCCTCTCATTTTCTTGCAGGTAATAAGCAAGACACTGAACACCTGATGGAGATTGGACCAGTGGAACATTTCTCTCTTCTCCCTGATGCCAAACAAACTCACTAGTCTAAATATGTCGCTAGTCATATTTAGTTTGCCATATCTGATCACTGGCAGTTTTTCATCTACCAACAGCATTGTCTTGCACATGATACATCAAAGCAATGTGAAACTGCATACTGTACATCCAGTGTCTCAAACTGATATTTTTTTTTTATTATAAATAAAGTGATTCAATTCATCTCTGAAGCTTTTGTGAATTAAATTTAAGCCTGTTACATAATGTTGAACCCTGTAATTACCGCATGATGTAAAAGTTACAATAAGCAGTTTCTGGAAACTATACAGATGCTGAAGCAAAATGTATTTTCAGCTACTCTGCATGTTTCATGTTTGCTGCCACCATCCTTATGAATCGGACTTAAATACTGCACAGATTAGTGATGGATTAAAATGGTGGTGAGACATTCAAATGTTCTGTAAGGAGTAACAGAACAAGACAATATGGGCTCAAACTGAGGATTTAGCCAAATGAAATCAGTCAAGTAAACACAAATCTGCCACATGTTTGTTTGGCGCTGCATTGGTTTTTTGTTTTTGTTTTGCACGCTGTAGAGCTGTATTATACTTCTGTTCTTGGCAAAATGTTAGGCTTGATGCTGTTCTAGTACAAATTTAAAAAAAAAATAGAAATATTTTTCTACTGAAACATTTATTGCATAAGTCAAAATGTAAAACACTTTAAAATAATCAGTGAGCATAGGGTATTGAAGCACATACGTGGGATTACAGAAATGGTGCTGGTCTTAAAATTTTGCCAATGCAAGTTGAGACTGAATTTGTCTTCCCCCAAGTCATGGTGGGGAAACCTGTTAGGTTGCAATAATTTAAAAAAAAAAAAATAAAATTATACAATGTCCAGGAAAAATTACCTCCTCAGCACATATCAGTCTACTACCTGTGTCACGTCATTCCTCCTAAGATTTATCCATTAAGCCCCATACTGGATATACTTGTCAAAACATTAAAAAAATAATTCAATGCTAAGAACCAGAGTTCATAAATGCATCTTATGCTTCATAAAATACTATGTCCCATGACTCCATCAGACAAAACAACTAAATCAAATACCAGGGGCTTTCACCTTGAGGGTTTGCTGGAGCTTTGACCACGTGAAACCTCATCAGGAAGAGACGGTGCACACTTGAGCATAATCCTCAAGTTGTTTCCCATTGCCCCTTTTTCTTGTCTCCTACAAAATAACAAGAAGATACAACCACCTCTCCTTGTAAAACTCAACCTTTGCTTGACCTCCTCATCCGCCGTGTTCTGAAACCTGATGTAAGGACATCGGAAGTGAGCTCCAAGGCCTGGTCTGGGAGGGACCCACATCAAATGAAGAGGTGGTGCATCGACTTTGGGAGGCTCAAACTATTCGTCAGTCTTTTCCTCGCCTTGGTAATGTCTGTACTCTGGCTTGAGCTCCCAGGTATTCTTGTGTGTTCCCTTGACATTGTAAATGCCAATATCTCGTAAGATTTCCTTCAAGTAACTCTGGGGGAAGTAAAAAAAACAAGTATGAGAAAAGATTAATATGATTCTCTCGTTCCATGTGAACCAAAGGTATAATAAGTGCATGTACTGCATATAACCGACAATTCTCACAAGAAAAAGAGCTGCACCCAAAGGAAAATCACATCTTTAAGACTTCAGATTCAAGATGTAACAAGAAGTATTATTTAAATTTTCTGCCCTTGACTAAATCTCAAATTCATCATTGTAAATATAATTTTCAGGACAGAGTATTGTTTTAAATCAGTCTCAGTTATAGCCACAGGCCCCATGCTGCCCTCTAGTCTTACCACAGGCTGTTTGGTGATATCGACCAGGTCTTTGATGTTGTAGTACTGGTGCTTCTCAAAAGCGGAAAACAGCATGTCCAACACCTGCTGTTTGTCAGCTCTTGCTCTCTTGCCCTCCTCCTTCTTTTTCCGCTCATACTCAAGCTGCAGCAAAAAGTAAACAGACAGTGGTCAGGTATCACACATAAGGTCTACACCAGTGGCCGGTGGCTTTGCATGACATGACTCTGATTAAGAAATCACATTCAATTACTGCCAATCATTTTCTAAAAAATGCAATAGGCTTTCCTCCCTTTAATTTTCCACTCATTTCCATATTGTATGAACATAAATGTTAAACGACTAGAAGTCTGCTTGAGACAGGTCATCAAAAAACAATGTGCTTGGTGGTAATATAAAATATACATGCTTTGTAGTGATTGCTTAACAACCACCAATATTTCCACAGGCTTTTAAATTTATGAATACTGAATAGTTGGCAAGGTGCATCGATAACCATGTGTTGTTTTTGCAGGCTACACTTTGTATGAAACATGACAAAAATAACTGAGTAAATTAATAAAACAAGATAATCCTGTATAATTTTTTTTTCTTCTTACATTGTAAGCATGGTTGGCCACAGGTTTGTAGTTGCTGGTGACTGCTTTGTCCAACTGTTGTGACAGCCTGGCTGGCTTGGAGGACTCCTCTATTTGTAACCTGTCAGACGATGAGATTCGCTTTTACTTGGCAAGTACAATACATGACATACTGTACACACTGAGTGACCTAAAAAATAGGAACACCTGTGTGCTGTAATTCAATGTAAGACAATAGCGCTGCAACTAATACTGTTACTTGATTAGGTGGAGTACAGCATCTTTAAAATTAGAATTTAAAAAAGATTCAGCCATTAAATCTTGAATTACTCAAGTTATAAAAAGGGGTTACACTATACACACCTATATTTGTAGATGTAATTAAGATTTAACATGCAACAGAGATGAAAGAATGACATTAAAATGTCCACATACAGTTCAAAACAGCTCGTGAAATTTTCATACAGGTTTTGTACAATATTGTTTGTTTCTCTGGATACTCATGTGTTACACAAATGTTGGACTATGAGGTAAAAACAAAACTAAAAACATGGCAGACCTGTCCATTTATGGGACTTATGTCACTGACGGGGCACAGTTCCTAAGACCTTTGCATACTACTGTACATACCCAACAGTAGGGACTTAGCATAATACATAATCTACATTCATGCAGTTAACATTGCAAATGGAATGCAGGTTCAGGTTCTTAACATACTACCTTGTGTTTGCACACCATTTTGAAAAACACTCACCTCTTCAGCCTCATATAGCTTTCGCTAACAGCAGGTCTGCACTCTGCTCTCTGCACAACCACTCCCTCTAAGGCAATTTTTTCTGAAAAAGAGCAGTTATTTAAAACCTCAATAAAAGCCTCAAGTCCCAATACATTTTAAGTGCATATTTGCTTCATAAGTAAGGAAGGGTGAGTGGCTGCATATGTGTAAGAGAGAAGGGAGGAATGCAGACACTATTAGTGAACAACAGGGCAATGTGTTTAGAGAAAAAAAAAAAAATACACCCCAGAAACAAGGGTTTGAAAGTTTATGAATCTAGTTCAGTCCAGGCGCTCTCCTAAAGTTGAAAAAAATGTGTCAGAGCAATCAAGGGTCAGTCTCTGAAACTACTCATAGTCTGATCACAGTAAGACCAAGTCAAATGTTGAAAGTTTATTTTGTATTCAATGGCATTACTGTTATTATTTCCACAGTTAATTTCAATTCAGTCAATGTCTTTCTCTTTCTTCTACCCAAAAAAAACACATAACTTCCCACTTTTTCCAAACCAGCTGCATTGGCTGGCTACTGGCTCAGAATGGAGGTCATAACTAAACAATATTTTGGAACTGATTTCTACAGTTTCTTTCATACTGCTTCTTTACATGCACCATGTGAAGCCGTTTATATGCTACGGTGCATTTGCATATGTGATGAGTATGCAAATAAACTATCCAGAGGTCCATTATAGCTTTGGCCTTCCAAGGGTAAAGGTAAGCAAGAGTCAGGTAGCCGTGGTAGCCGAAGAGCAAGACAGTTTTTCCTCATATACAACGGCTTTATTAGTTTCACCAGTTGAAAAGAAAATCATGTTAATGAGTAATTTAAATACACTGAGCAGGTAAAAGAGAAAGAGGAAGAAAAAAAATCTAAATCCAATTCTTTACCACACATCACTGAAAGCGCCGCTTTATCACATCAGAGTTTTAGTTTATTTACATATAGTTTTGAAGGAAGCTTGCTGGTGCACAGAGTAGATCTAAACTAACATTTAGAACGGTCGAACATAATGTCATAACCGGACTGGCATAGCCATTACCCCAAGCAGGCAGCACTATGCTCAAGCGCAGTCTCAACCCAGTCTGACCACATTTCCATCCTCCAGTTAAGATTGTGCAAACTAAGTACGGAAGCTTTATATGAATTGTACAATTATGCTAATAAAGGGAAAAAGACACATGGCAATAATGGGCGCTAAACGAAGTCAATGGGTCTAGAGTTTTCGTACCAACACATGCCTCTTCCAAAGCATGTATATGGGTTACTAATGTGATACTACAACGACATTAATTAAAAAAATAATAGACACTCAGTGTGTCTGACTCCCAGTGATGCAACTTTCTCAATCGCTGGCAACACAGAGGACTCACCTGGACCTGCCCCCGCCCCCGAACCTGAGCTGCTGCCATCAGATCTTTCTTCTGACTGGCCTACAGGAAGGGAGGGAGGGATGGTAAACATGAAAATACAGGGGATGGAAGACGGAGCAAGGAGGGGATCCAACAGTAAGAACCACACCTATGGTTTAGTCGCACACGAAAATGTTCAATCAAACAGAGTTTCTCAGTGTAATCTCTGATGAGTGCACACATGTGCGCATGAGCAAAGCAAGCATGCCCTTACAACAAGCGAGCACAGGTACCCTGTCCCACAACAAATACACATCCATAACAGGGCTGCACAAATGCCAAACTTATTATTTGAAATATGATACATTTTCCAAAAAAAAAAAACAAAACAAAAAAAACCACCAAAGCATTTCTCCAATTTCAAGTTATGTAGTAAACACTTAACTGCAATTTGGGAAATGCAGCAGTAATTACCTCTTTCTCCTTTTTTTTTTTTTTTTTAGCAGCTGCCTTACTGGGCAGGTCGTCATTGAAAAAGAAATTTCATATCAAGTCGTATTTAGGAAATGTCAAAATACAATTTCAACTGTGCAGCCCTAAAAAACATACACACACACACACACACACACACAGACACACACAGACACACACACTTACTTTGTGCTCCCAAAGTAAGCACAGTAGCACAAGCTCACCAGCACCCATAGCAAAAACGCCTTCATTACATTCAGGGGGCAGTCAAGGCTGGTGAAATTCAAACCAAACCAAAGAAACCCATGCACAAATTAAGTCAACTACAAATTCAGAAATGATTTGTGTTGATATTGATCTACTCTTTGTTAAATTAATTCCAAATGGAGCCATTGTGCCTGAACATATACCAAGTCTGCTGAGGTGATTGGCAGCAGATTGAAAAGGTCAAACCACAACAAATGACTTACAGGTGATCAAACACTGAAACTAAAATTCCCTTGCACACAGAGACAGAAACACAGATCAGACTGGATGAAGACAAATTTCAAACAGACCAGCTCTCTTTAATTTTCCATTGAGTGTTCACTTGTCCATTATGTTCAGTACATTTCTTATTTGTACTCCGTTAGGACTGTGGACAACTTCACACTCTAGGAAAAATGTGCCGAGAGTTCACAGAACACCAAGACAAGCAGGGCAGGCAAGGGAAGGCCTCTGCATGAAGACAGAAAGCTGAACACAGAGTAGCGGGGCGGGCACCTTTGCCACACGTGACCACGCAGAACTTACCTCTGGGCTCTAGTACAAACAGATCATTCATATCACAGAAAAGTGGTAAAGCAGACACTTGGCATCCTCTTGCTGGGCTCAAAGATGAAAACAGAAACTCACCTGATGGAGTCTCGGTGAAGACTGCCAACATCTGACCTCCCACTGACTGCATGGTGAACGGGTGCTCACGAGGCACAGACACTGTCTTGTCTTCTTTACCCTCAATCACAGTCAGCTCTTCATTCAAAGTGAAACTCACCTGTAGAGAAGCAGTATCATTCATATTTAATCTTTTCAGCCCCTTTTGTCACTTTTGATCTTACTACGATTATCCTGTGTCCAGTACTGCAGTATACCAGGGCATGCACACATATAGTCACTTATGCTATTCTTGAAAGTTTTAAATATTTGTACAATACTTAAAATCTTCAATCAAGATTATATTTACTTAAGAAAATGGGGCTCTTCAAAGCTATTCTCATTTAAGAATCGGATAGTTGACTGCAAACCGTTATTAAAAAAATGCAGTATGTAGAAACACACATGGCTGGCTTTGACTTACAACATAATTAAAAAAAAGTTGTAGTATTTAATCAAATATGCCAAAAACAAAAGGCAAGATACTCTTAAGAGTTCACTAAATCAAGTTTTGCTACGTATCATAGATCATTTCTTTAAGAATGATCTCCAAGATCTTCAAAATATCTTGAAAAAAAGTTTAAAATAAGCACAATTTCTCCTTTTAAGTATACACAATTAAAATGAACTGCTACATGTATACAAAACTGACTCCATGAACTGAAAGAAAAAGGTTGTGTTAACAGTTATTTTTCCAGAGACAGTATTTAGCCTTTATACATGAATTCATGTTTCCCCAATTACTGATTACAGTGGATAACTACCTGTATTACATGTGTACTACATCATAATGATGGCTATTATAAATTATGTGAGCTTCTCTTGCATACAAAGGCAAAATATAATCTAACCCATTTAACGAACTCATCATAATCAGACGCTATTTTGGCTCTTACTAAAGCTGTCCATCGCTAAGCTTTACCATGAATGGAAAATCATGAGCAAAGGGAGAGAAAAGTCATAACATCCCAATGAATTGTACTTCTACTAGTGTCGTCACTTACCTCTGCTTTTCCTTGGTTTCCTTTCCTTGGCGATAAAAATAATGTGAAAAATTAGAATAAATTGATTGGAAACAACAACAGGGCATTCAATTTAATCTTAAATGTATTCGTAATACTATAAAAACAAAGTAAGTTTACCCTACATAAGGACATACTAACTTTACATTCTCTCTCTTTCCTTTCCACATGTTGTGTACTGACTACATCCCTTGCCTTAAACACAGACACACACATAAATAATTTAAATTTGGCACACTGATTTCTTCTGTTTTACTGATGCTATTTATTATTTTTACATACTTGCAGATTCGGAGTTTCCCAACCTCGCCTCTGCCAGTTGCTTTGGCCCATTGCTGAGCAAGGTATTTGGGCACCTGCATGTAGAAACATGGGCATATTCTATGAGAGCTTTTTCCACAGTTTTCACAAAGGACATAAAGTACAACTATGCCTGGACTAAAATCTTTAACATTAATCTGAGCTGAATCACATGACTGACAGTATTTCTCTAAACTGAAAAACACAATTGTCCAATATATTGTCCCTTTCATCATGTACAGATTTTTCACAAAAGAATCATCCAGCAGGCAGGTTTAATACAGTTTGTCAGTAGAGTCTTTGTTTTTCCATTTAAGTACCATTATTTACTGCTTTAGACCCTCACACACCAGTTCTTATTGAGCTGTGGTCGTTCAAAAACTGAAATCAAATCAAATGTTTCAATAAACAGTTACAGCTTGAACAGCAATAATGTTACCCATCAGGTTATCTATTAATTCTTACATTTCTGTCTTTTTATAGCATTTTATTTCATTTTGAAATAAGTTGCTCGGTTTTCTATTGCAAAACAATTTGCTGTGGTGTTAACATAAATTTAGGAACTAAGTTTACCACCATTATGAAAACAGGTTGCTTATGTTTCGCTGTGTTATCAGTTCTCTACAGTTGCCACAACTTTTCCAACGAAGGTGCATCGTTGTCCAGACCTCAGCTGCTGCCAAATTCTGGACTCTAGTTAAATCAATAGTAATATGATGCGTTGAGCAACAAAAAATAATTTAAAAACGAGTAGTTGTGCCCAGTTTAACTTGGCTAGCTAAATTAGCCACCGTTAGCTACAACGCACGGTTTCATTCGTTCATAGCGGGAGATGCCAAGCTACACAAGTGTTAGCCTTAGCTGCGTTGAAACTGGTGATTGCCCTATATCCAAAGTAACTAGCGTTATTAAAAGGGGAACATACGCACCTTTACAAGCCACACACCTGTGTTCTGCTTGGCACCAGTTAAATCCACCTCTCCTTTCTCTGACATGTTTTAAAGTGATGCTTCTGAAAGCTAATGCAACCGCCAAAACGCATGCGTAAGAACAAAGTACGGCAACTCTGAAGGCCCATATCAGTTTTTTGTTCCTCAAATGCAAAAATTCAAAATTGCATGGATAAAAAGGGTGTTTCTGCAGGGTTCATCAAGTTTAATTTAAGACCTTTAAAGACTTTTTAAATGTTGCACAAGTAAAGAAATTGTAGCATTTCTAGTCATTCAGTACTTCCCAGCAGTAAATTACAATAATTCCTAATGTTAGGATTAATTTAATTAATTGGATTTGGACCCAGATATTCAGCAGACAATTGATGGATGGATTAACCAATTAAAAATTATTAATTCGTTTAAGTTTTTGTTAAAATCTCGACTTGTCCATTCTGAGCTGATTACCTTACTTGCTACCGTAGCAGCAGTAGTAAGTCTTTGCTACAGGTCTGATGGTGCAATTCCACTTTTAATTTATACATGTATTTATGTCTCCAGACGCCCCGCCATCTGATGTAGAAACATTTTATAAATAATATTAATGCCTACAGCATGTGAGTGAATATAGTTAAGACTTAATTTAATTAATTGATAATTACATTTAAGACTCTTTAATACCGTCTGAGGCTTTTTTGAGGAATCTTAATTTAAGAGCTTTTTAGCACTTTTCAGGACCTGCAGATACCCTAAAGAAAATAACACATAGGTTTAAAAAAAAAAGTTTAATCAACTTGAGATTAAAAAAAAAAAAAGCAAAATCAGTTTATTGGACACATGATGGCCTGCAAAGCTACAAGAGGTTCATGCAGCATAACAATGCATTTTACAGCAATCTGTACAAAAATCTTACATAAAATCAAATAAATTGTTAAGTTTTCTACATTTCTAGCAGGGCTTGAGGCACTGAGAGACAGTTTTTATGCCATCGATCTGAATGGCCGAAGAGCAGTCAGGCTTAGGAAGAGCATTGTTTCCAAAGTTTTCACCCATTATATACAAACATCAAACACTACATGATGGGGCTAAATGAATTTGAGTCACTGCTTTAACTTTGACAGGCTTGTTAAATATTGGTTAAAAGTTCTTACATTATAAGGAGATGATGCAGCATTGAACAAGCCAGCATTATAATAACTCCATTCAATTATCATTTGAGATCACACACACTTACACTTGGGCAAAAATGTTTATTGTCTATCATTGTAGTTGTGTTACGGGTTTTTTTTAATATGATGAATCATGTTGCTAATTTTGTCTAAATTAACGATACAAGGAACTAATAGGTCTGAGTATTTAAATTATTATTAATTCCTGAAATATTTCAGCATATCAGATGAAAATGACTTCCAGTCCGACTTTAGTTCAACAGGATGAGTATCAACTAAACTAAATTTGACAGATGATTTTCCACATATCGGAAATAACCTGGATATACTGTTTATCAATGCAAGAAACGTAATTCATTTATTTTAATATTTGTTTCCATATCATCAGCCTTAATACAGTGTCTCCTTGAAAAATGCAGGCTTCTTTCGCTCTTGCTTTATAACAGCTTGAATCAGTTTGAAACGTTTGCTGCAGCATTGTGCCCAGTCACTGACATGAACTCCCATAAATGGATGTGTCTGCCATGTCTTTATGGTCTGTTTCATCCAGTTGACTTGACCTCAAAGACCAACAAAAAATTGAATTCTCCATTTGTGTAACGCATCAGTATCTGTAGAAACAGTCCATATTGTAAAACTCTGTATGAAAATTACACCGGCTCGTCTGTAGCTGAAAGTCTGCAAATTGGAACACATTACATTTTGACAGCTTGTTACAGGAACATTCGGTCCTTGCTGTGGGAGAACCGTGTGTTCAGTTCCTGAGATTTCTTCAGCAGCCGCTGCTTCTGTGCTTCATCAAACCGATTCACCTGCAGGTCTTCATCCCGATCAAACGGTCTCCTCTCCACTGGTTTGTCAGGCTTCTCCTTTGCTTTCTCCTTCATCTTCTTTGTGTGCAAGCTCATCAGGGACTCGGCACGTTTAGACTCCTGATAACAGGGAGTGTGTAGAGAAATTTTAGTCCCGAGTTTAACTTGAACACTTATAAAATGTACATTACATCTGACACAAACAATATATAATGGGACATTCAGGAAAAATAATGATGAGCTAATACCACTTACATTATACTTAGACACTTTCTCTGCCATTTGCAAGTCTGTGTGGGGGACTTGTGGGACACTGTCTTTCTCCGCTTCACCCTTCTTCTTTCCCTCAAGGCGCTCCTATTAGTCAAGAAGAGACCCATGAAATACATATAGACTACAAGATGTTTGATAAGAATTACCAATAATGAGTATAAAGTTATATTTCAGTAACTACCCTGGTCTTGCGCTCCCTGTCTGCCGGTGTATCCGTCCAAATGGAGCGATCAGCCTTCTCTGGACCCGATCTCTTCTTGAAAGTTCGGGCCCCTAAGCCAATGTGCTGCAGCTCCGGTGGGAGCTCCGTCATCCATGTTTCTCTGGTCAGCACCTCAGGAGTGTCCTGTTTATGCAGAAATACATACAGGAAGTGATTCAGACAACAGAAGAATAAAAATTTTAAAAGAACTTTAAAAAGGCATAAAAAGGAGCAGGACACCCTGTTCAGATGATTTGCTTGAATATTGTTATTGTGTTTTTATGCTTATTACATTTTTTCATGTTGAGAGGTTAATCTGTACATGCTTAACTGACGATTTTGTAAAGTGTAGATGATGCAGACAAAACCAGGGGAAAAAATGAGGACTCACGTGTCCTGTCAGCATCTCTTTCATCCTTTGTGCTCTGCGCTCAAAGTCCTGAGCCACAGAGTCCTTTATAGGCCCTTTGGCCGGCATGGGTCCGATCACATCCTCATCCTCTCCCTCGCTGCTGGAGGGCTCAGCCTGGTAGCCTGGGGGTAGGGCAGGCCCTGGGAAACCCTCTTCATCTTCACCATCATTATTATCGTAGTTATTGGATGCTGCTCTGCGAAACCCAGGAGGCAAAGCTGGTCCCAGCACCGGCGGCCTGAGGGAATACTATGAAGTTACAGCTTCCATAACTAACTATTTATCCACACTGTTATCCTTAACTAATTATTTTCACTTTTTATAATTCACGGGAATAAACAATAACATTTATTTGCTCACCTTTCTGGTGAACTCTGTTGTTTCTTAAATCCTGGTGGGAGAGCTGGTCCAAAGAAACCATCGTCATCATCTTCTTCTTGTATCTTTGTTTTCTCAACCCTATTCAAAAGACTTATGTTACATCTCTGTTTGTGGATACATTTAATTCATTGCTACCATTTTCTGGGAAGGCATCATTTATAAAGGATTTGTAAATTGTAATTAAGGCGTTATTAGTGGTTGATAAATAATTAACTAAAGATCAGTTAGAAACCATTAATAGGAACAAATTCTGGGTTGCCAGGTTGTGGAAAATCCTCCTCCAGCACGACATTCGTCTTTCAGGGTAGCTCGTTAGGGAGACCCCTCCGTTTGAAGTCCTACCCCCTGGGAAAGGGCTGCAGGACATTTGGTCTAAAATCCATTTATAAACTATAAAGCATTAGTAAAATATGTATTAACCATTAATAAATCAATTATTTACAGCTTCTAACCCCTTTATAAACGGTGCCTTATCAGAAAGGGGTAATTTCTGTAACCTATAGTCCACTAGGGAACCTACTCTGCGGGTCTGTCTCCAGTTGTGTGTCCTGTCTTGGCTCTTTTGACCGACGCCTCCCGCTCACCCTCATCCGAGGAGCTCGACGGTTCTCCCCGTTTATAACCCGGAGGCAGAGCGGGGCCAGCAACTACAGAGTTAAAGAGGGAAAACCCACTTACCACCGCGGAGTAAAGCAACCTGAATCGAATATTGTTAGTGATTCGTACGACACTCAATCGAAGCTAAGGCTGTCTGGGACAAAATATATTCTGTCTCATACTTACATCCTTTTTCACTATCGGAGTCTTCCTCGCTCTCGTTTCTGAACATCGGGGGCAAGGCCGGTCCGATTATTTTGTCAGACGACATATCTCACGCCGAGGACTTATCTGCTCAGTCACGTAGTTTCTGGGATTTCTATTAAAGTAAGAAAGCTGCCCCATACACCAGTGGAACCTGATAGGAGGTTTTGCCCTTTGACACAGGAAGTAAACAATTCAGTGTCTGCTGTCATTTTACTTGAGGATTGTCGCAGTAAAACAGGAAGTAAGCCACTGTGCTGCAAGAGTAAAAGCCACAGACATGATATCTGTTACATTTGATACAAACCCTCTATTTTATTTCATTTTGGTGTAATACGGTATATGAGTGCTTTCTAATTAAAAAATAAAAAAATCATCTAACATTTTTGTTGGTTTGACGAATGTGTCTTATGTGAGTAATACCTCTATAGCCCTTTTGTAAAGTTCTGTAACTTTACTGAAACGAAACCAAACATATACATTGTTTTTAATAATTAAATGAATTAATTGCTAATTAATTCAGTCCGCGTATTCTGTGCCAAAATATAAAAATGTAACTTCCCAGCAGTGGAATGCAATTATTTACATTTACTCAAGTACTTTGCTTAAGAAAAAAATTTGAGGTACTTGTACATTACGTGAGTATTTTCTTTTCATGTCACTTTATACTTCTACTCCGCTGTATTTCGGGGGGGGGTTACTAGTAACTTTACAAATTAAGATTTTTTTCTCCAAAACATTTAAAAGCTTATACTATATGATGCTCCATTATAGTTCAAACGAACCAACAGTATAGACAAGTAGAGCTGAAACCTTTAGCCGATTGACAGAAAAGGAATTGGTAGCTACTTTGACAATTTTTTAAGTCATATTTCGTGGAAAATTGCCAAACAACAATCATGGTTCCGGCTTCTCAAATGTTAAAAACATTGCTACTTTTATTTTTTAACTTTTAATAATTTTGAGTTTTGGACTATTGGTTGGACAAAACAAGTATTGTGAAGGTGTCACTTTGGGTAAATATAGGTAACTGTGATGGCATTTTTCGCCATTTTCTGATTTTTACACACCAAACAATAAATTGATTAATTCATAGAATAATTAGATTATTCAGTTTTAAAAAGTCAGTAGTTAAACTATCTCCTTCTCAACAAACTACAACACGTGAAATGCTGCTCAAATATGAGTAACAATAATCCAAAGATGTAATTATATTAATAGTATTACTCTTACAGAAGCCATTTTTCTGCATTACGTTCTTTTGATACTTGGACATTTTCCTGATTATACTTATATTTTGCTACTTATTTGCAACACATGATTTGTACTTGTAATGATTTTTTTTTTTTTTTTTTGTTATACAGTGTTGCATGAGTTCTTTTACTCAAGTAAACGCAAGTATTTGTCAATGGTAGTGCTTTTCAAATGAACCTTTTTCAACCCTCTTTTATTTTGAAGGCTGACGGAAGTTATAATAGTTCTGTATTATTATAGTTCTGTGACTTCACCGATACTGTTTTGCAGTACTTGAGGCTTCACGCACCTCAGTCCGTCTATCTTGAATTTCAGGTGGACACCTGGCTGATTATGAAGACAAATCTGACACGTTTCGAAAGAAATTGCTTATTTAAAAGTTTTTAAAATGGGTAAAAAGGATAAAGGAGACCGGGGTGAGTTGCCAATGCTACGTTTTTCACCTACCTAGCTAGCTATCAGCTAACGTAAATTCAGTTGCCATTTGAAAGATGAAGATCCTCATGCCTGGAGGAGTTGTTTTACTGAAACTCACATTTCCTTGCAGTGTATTGCGGACCATACACTGGTCTGTATGTGAGTTTATGTCTGTATCTTAGTCCGTGAACGCCTCCTTTCATTCTGCCATGTATTGCTGAAGGCAAACAGTTGCAGAGAAAGTGTAGTTCATGGTGAAAGTAGGGCTTGGTCGTTTCCTTTTGTTAAAATACATAACATGAATTACATATATTACGATATGTGTCTAGCCATACTTTGTGCCCCTTGCCTCTTATCATTACATTAAAATGTAGAAGCAATACACGAGAGGCCCAAAGTGGGGCCAGATATTGGTGTTACTGATGAGTAAAACACAGCCTAAAATGGCAATTTCCAAAAGCAAGATTCGATCATAAACTATAAGAATTACTCACTGAAATGCCCGTGTAATACGGAACACAGCGTCTTTTAGCACACAAACAATCAGGCACATGAATCTGCCTGCTCTGATTTTAAAATTGCCATACATAGTAGCAGAAAGGCAAAATAATTAGAGAGCATAACACTTTTAGTAAAGGGCAGGGTATACTGTTTTTAAAAAGATTCATTGATATTGCCAGGAGCGGTTAAAATCCCAAAATAAGATAATTTACACTGATATATTTCTGTCTTATTAGTGACAATGTTTTCTACATCTTATCGTTGGGTTACAGAGAGGAAGTCCAAAAAGCGTTCTTATGAGGACGAAGAGGAGGAAGAAGAGGTGGTGGGCGGCGAGTCTCAGGAGGCCATACCTGCTGCTGCTGGGAAACAAGTGGATGAGTCCAGTACAAAACTGGATGAGTATGGAGCCAAAGACTACCGCGTTCAGATGCTACTAAAGAATGATCACTCTTCACGCCCCCTCTGGGTGGTAAGACGTGCTTGGATTGTTGATTTCCTCACTTGAGACAGTTTACAAAATTAAAAGCGGGTGGTCCTGTTCCTGTTTTTATGTAATATTGGAAAGGAAGTTTCCTTGTATTTCTTTCTCATCTTTTTTTTTTCTTTTCTTTTTTTTCTTATTTCATTCTTCCCTCCTCCAGGCTCCAGATGGACACATCTTTCTGGAAGCCTTCTCCCCAGTGTATAGGTACGCCCAGGATTTCTTGGTGGCCATTGCAGAGCCGGTGTGCAGGCCTAACCACATCCATGAGTACAAGCTGACGGCCTATTCCCTGTATGCAGCTGTCAGTGTGGGGCTGCAGACCTCTGATATTGTGGAGTACCTGCAGAAACTCAGCAAGACATCTGTACCTGATGGAATCGTGCAGTTCATTAAGGTCAGACTGGGAGAGCATCTGGTGTTTTGAAGGAAGAGGAAGAAGGAGGGCGTTTATTGAAAAAATTTCCACATGTATTATTTTTTATGTTGTGTGGTTTGGTTATTTAATCACTGCATTTCACCCCTCCCTTCATCCAGCTCTGCACAGTGAGCTACGGCAAAGTCAAGCTGGTGCTCAAGCACAATAGGTAAAGTTATTTCAACAACCATTCCTTCTGTCTTTGTATCATTAATCATCCCTTCAGTGTTCTTCTTAAACTGTGCTGCCTGTCTGCCCTCAGGTATTTCGTTGAGAGTGCCTTCCCTGATGTGATCCAGCGCCTCCTGCAGGACAACGTTATCCGTGAATGTCGTCTCCGTACGGCAGACGGAGCAGACACTGAGCTTATTACTGAAGTCATCCACAGCAAGTCAGCCGTATGCCACCCAGCATTTTTTTTCCCCCTAACTCACATACATATAAAATCAATTATTATCGTTCTATTTTAAATAATCTATGAATTTCAACATGTTTGAGACATACGTGTTTGCATTTACTACCCAATGTTGGGTGAAGTCATAGTTGTAAAAGACTTTCAAAAACCAACCCCTGAATGTATAGAAATGTCTGATACACATCTGACAATAGTCAATATTGCGCCTAAAATAACACCCAAGTGTAATGTGCTGTACTTCGTAAGATGGGGTTGACAAAATGAAGCTAATGCCAGGTAGCAGCACAACCAGGATTTTAAACCTTTGTGTAGCAATAATGAGTTATGTCTTGGAAATAACTTGGAATTTCCTGTTGTGCCTCTTAACACAAAAATGTAGCTGTTGTCCTGGTCATACATGCGACAGATGTGCCTCTCTGTGTCTGTCTGACAGATCTCCAAGTCTGTGCAGGAGAAGGGAGGTGCTTCCACCTCACAGCAGCCCAGCGAGGGACAAACGTCAACCCAGCAGGTCCCTGAGGACATCTTCAGCTACTATGAGCAGATGGATAAAGAAGAGGAGGAGGAGGAGGAGACTCAGACTGTGTCGTTTGAGATTCGCCAGGTACACACATGATTACTTTTTTACTTTTTTGGCTGTTTGACAACTACATACTTAACATTACAACTGACCATTACTGCTGTTGCTTCATCTGGTTCTTATTTGTGATCGCTTAAATTATCAGAACTGGAAAAAAAGTAGTAGAAAATGACGATTGCATTTCCCCAGAATCCACGGTGACATTTCAGCTTGTTTGATTTTACTGACCAACAGCCCAAAACATGAAAGATGTTCAATTTACAAGGATGTAAAACAGAGAAAAGTAGCAAATCCTCACATCTGAGATAGTGGAACCAGAGAATGTAAGGCAGTTCTGCTTGATAAATGACTTACATGATCGTCGAAACTGCTGAAGATTAATTTCCTGTGGATTGATAAATCATTTCAGCACTACTATTGTTATGTGCTAATGCAGCTCTGGGAAGGGGCTGTTTTTTTAAAATAAATAAATAAATATAAAAATAAAAATTTCCTTTGTAGTGCCATACAAATAATCTCTGATATCTGGCTCTCTACTCGTAAATGTGTTACCACAAGACAATACCACATTATTGTGGGGATGATGATCAGTGGGAGGGATTACCCTTTCAAGCAAACATCAAGGCTCCTCGTGCTGGTTTTTATATTGCAAAGATAATAACCTGGCTGCCTGGAAGTTTGGAAGTTAAAACATATGTTATGCTTTGTAAAATGGTTGGCAGTAAGATGAGTGTGCATGATTTGTAAATAATGAACTAAAACATCCTAAACAACTGCTTTGGTACTTAAGGTAAAAGAGTGCAATAAACAGTATATTTGAATACTAGTGTCTTAAAGCCGCAGTTTGTGTTTTGTGATTTCATTTCAAATTAAACACCTTGCTTAACAAGTTAAATCATATTTTTATGCCCTATTCTTATTCCCTATTCTTCTCTGAACTGGTGTAGGAGATGATTGAAGAACTTCAGAAACGTTGTATTCAGCTGGAGTACCCCCTCCTAGCAGAGTACGACTTTCGCAACGATACAGTAAACCCAGACATCAATATAGACCTGAAGCCCACCGCTGTGTTGCGGCCCTACCAGGAAAAGAGTCTGCGCAAGATGTTTGGGAATGGACGTGCTCGCTCTGGGGTCATTGTGCTGCCCTGTGGTGAGACAGATGGTTTACTGTAGCCGAGGGAAGACAGAACATTGAGTGACAAAACAAAAAGGACACCACCTATAAAAATACAATCTTGAAATGGCAAAATGGTAGAACTTAAATATAAAATGCAAATAATGCAGGATATAAAATGTTAAACAAACATTTGTGCAGCCTATATGAAACAAGGGATATACTCTTGTACTTCGTAGATTCTTCTTTTATCTGGATGTGACAGCATACCTTTAAACCCAAACTGTCTTTTTGTAGCATAAATCTCATAAATCTCATGTGTAAAAAGCTTGTATGTCTCAATTATTTTATTTCCCCTTTGCTTTCCAGGAGCTGGCAAATCTTTGGTGGGCGTGACGGCAGCGTGCACTGTGCGTAAACGCTGCCTGGTGTTGGGTAACTCCTCTGTGTCAGTGGAGCAGTGGAAGGCCCAGTTCAAGATGTGGTCGACCATTGATGACTCTCAGATCTGCCGCTTCACCTCCGATGCCAAGGACAAACCCATCGGCTGCTCGGTGGCCATCAGCACCTACTCTATGCTGGGTCACACCACCAAGCGCTCCTGGGAGGCTGAGAGGGTCATGGAGTGGATGCGCAGCCAGGAGTGGGGACTCATAATCTTGGATGAGGTGCACACTATCCCTGGTGAGCTGTAGTACATCAGTTTTCCAGAAAAACTTCATCACCCTCCAGTGTTATACTAAGAATATTTTGAAGTAATGATTTGGGGTACAACGGGATATAGACAAATGAAGTAGACACGTATTCTGGTGAGATTAATAAACACGCAAGCATAATAATACTATGTTTTTTTTTTCTGTAGCCAAGATGTTTCGTCGCGTTCTGACCATTGTCCAGGCACACTGCAAACTGGGTCTCACTGCCACACTGGTCAGGGAAGATGACAAGATTGTGGACCTCAACTTCCTGATTGGGCCTAAGCTATTTGAGGCCAACTGGATGGAACTGCAGAACAATGGCTACATTGCCAAAGTCCAGTGCGCAGAGGTGAGTCTTGCAGTGTTATACCAGAAAATAAGATAAAGGGCATGAACATCAGATTTTATGAATTACACAAAACCTGTTTTGTGCTCCTCTCTGTGTAGACTTTGAGGCTTGATCAATGTTGAGCTGTCTTATGTCATGAAAGTCATAGAGTTTGCAGAGTTGTGTGGAGCCATGTGCAAGAAGCTGAACATTGAGTAAATGGGCTGGTCTCTCACATGTGAGAGTTGGACCCAGAGATGTAGCCACGACTCAACAAACAAGTGATATCTTTGTGAACAAATAGATCTCAAAGAGCGTAACATATTGGTTATATAAACCCTAATATCATATGACTCAGTGATATTTGGCCAAGGCTCTCTGTTGTAGCTGAAGTCAGGATTCAACTATGCCAGAGATGTGAGAGTTTACCTTAGCTTGTCGAAGTACAACTTTAAAGATTAATGAGTTTTTTTATTTTAACCAATCCTGTTGAATACTCTACCTATGGAATTAAAAAACTGCACTGAATACAGCATTTTTAAAATCAGACTTAATATATGGTTATAATCTACCCAGATATGTACTCATGAATGATCTGATGTTTTTATAGATTAACTCTTAACTTGTTCATAGTGTTTTAAACTTGTCTGGTTGTAGTGTTGGTTTAAGATTGAAAGGACAAAGTGTCTATTCTGTCTTATTTTCATTACAACTTTACTATGTACCAGTTTTTGTTTTTTGTTTTTTTAGTTGGTCAGAACTAGTTTTTAGTTCTGCTCAAGAATTTGTGAATATGTTCTACATTGATAAATCTATCTGAACCGTGTACCAATGTCTGTGCTTCAGGTGTGGTGCCCGATGTCTCCAGAGTTTTACAGAGAGTATGTGGCCATCAAGACAAAGAAGCGCATCCTACTTTATACCATGAACCCCAATAAGTTCCGTGCTTGCCAGTTTCTCATTCGCTTTCATGAGCGGCGCAATGACAAGATCATTGTCTTTGCTGACAACGTGTTTGCCTTGAAGGAATACGCCATTCGCCTCAACAAGTAAGTTATTTACAGTAAGAACAAGTTAAATTGTTTCTGTAAATTTCCTTTTTACATACGATTTCTTAATGTTTTCAATTCCTCGCTCTTTGTCGCCTTTAGGCCTTACATCTATGGTCCAACCTCTCAGGGGGAACGTATGCAGATTTTACAGAACTTCAAACACAACCCCAAGATCAACACCATTTTCATCTCCAAGGTAACCCAGTCAATCTGTTACGGATTTAATGCATGTAATACCTACCGTAGTCCTTCAGCCACGATGTGCCCCCTTGTGGCCAGTAGGAGGCAGACCAGTATTTCTAGACAGATAACTGAGTTTCATTCAGTTTCCTCCTCGCTATGTAGGGTGCTTTCTCTCTGTCAGTGTGTTTACAAGCACGGTATATATTGGACTCAAATCTGATTGAATCAATATTCATGTTATTGCACCTATTACAATTTTTTTTCATCTTGTAGGCCATCAGACATCCTTTCAAAAAAAAAATTATCAAAGAAATCATATAAACTCACTTGTCTGTGAAGATTGTCAGTCATCCAGGTCATGGTATTCTGTAAGTGCTATGCGAAGGCAACTGGACTTGCTTGAAGTTCTCGGAGACGTTTCACCTCTCATCCGAAAGTCTTCTTCAGTTCTAAGTGAATAGTGGGGAGTTCCAGGTATTCATCCTCTGGTGAGATCAGCAACACTTGTGAGTCGTTGAGGTCGCATAAATCATTGCCCCTCTCGGTCATCATCTGAGTTGTTAGGATCACATGGGTCAAGGTGTGGATGGGTGCTAACACCTTCAGGGTCGCTAGGGTGGCAAGTGAGCCGTTGACCCATCCTGCCATCATGTGAGTCGTTGAGGTCTCCTCTTGTAGTGATGTATGCATTATGGTCAGAGAAGACCACTAGTTTGAAGTGGATTCAGATGAGAGGCGAAACGTCTTCAAGAACTTCAAGCAAGTCCAATTGCCTTCTCATAGCATTTATAGAATATAAACTCACATTACTGTGAACTATGTAAAAATCAAGTATTTCATTAATCAGGTCCTTCACAGTAATCTGAGCAGACTGTTTGACGTGAGTCAGATCAAAGATTACCTCCTATTTTCACCTTGTCGAAGATTCATATCTTGGTGCAAGAGAAAACAGAAGGGTGTCTGCCTTTCATTAAACAGTAAATGCATCCTGGCACAGTGATACAATGGTAATACTGCATGTCTTTGAATTTTTACTCCATCTCTGCCACCAAACAGGTTGGAGACACCTCATTTGACTTGCCAGAAGCCAATGTTCTTATCCAGATCTCCTCCCATGGTGGGTCACGCAGACAGGAGGCCCAGAGGCTTGGGAGAGTCTTACGAGCCAAGAAAGGTCAGTCAGTATAGGAAAACAAACAGACAAACAAAAAACACTTGGATGGTTAGCTCATGCATGACAAATCTTGACATAACTGTCTTGTCTACCTCTCCATCAATGGACAAAAACAGTTATTCTCACTCCACTTGTCCGCCTGATTAGGAATGGTAGCAGAGGAGTACAATGCATACTTCTATTCGCTGGTGTCCCAGGATACCCAGGAGATGGCCTACTCCACCAAGAGGCAGAGGTTCCTGGTAGACCAGGGATACAGCTTTAAGGTGGTTTCACATTATTTGTTTCTCCTGCCGGAATTGCTTTGACTTTTCATATACCCGATATTATGTATTCGAAAGCCTTTGGTTTCAGCCAGATCTAGTCTGGCTGGACTTTGTAGTGTGAAGTGGTCCCAGACTCACCAAACGTTGAAATCTGAGAGTGATTGTGGCAACAGCCAACAGGACAAAAGAGGATTGGATGTTCGCTAGAAGGACAAAACGAAGAATGAACCAGAAAAGAAACTGGTTTCAGAAAAAGCATCTTTCACTCACAGAGATACTTTACATCAGAAGAGAGCCCGTCTGTTCTGCCGTAGATACGCATCTATACAATTTTATTCATATTGAATGATAAAATGCCTGGAAAGTATGTGTAGGAAAAAAAAAAAAAAAAAAGTCTTGTACAGCATTCGCAAAGATTGGTTGCATAAATGTTAACAGGTTTTTAGCCATGACATTAAAAAATAACAACTTTTTCTTAAATGTATTTCTGACAAATTTTTCAGGAGAAATGGGATCATGTTTATGAATAAGCAAAACGTGTATGCGTGATCCGTGATCCTCATTTATGTGATACCTCATTCTTACTCCATTTACAAATACTGTACGAGTTGGCATGTTCCTCTTCTTTCACAGGTCATCACAAAGATGGCAGGTATGGAGGAGGAGGACTTAATGTTCTCCACCAGAGATGAGCAACAGCAGCTGCTTCAGAAGGTCCTAGCTGCATCAGACCTGGATGCTGAGGAGGAAGTTGTGGCAGGGGAGGTGGGCGCACGACCGCAGGTGAGGACTTTAGCCAAACTTGGACTCAGAAAACACTTACAATACTGTACAGTAATTGCATTTGCATGCTTACAGCTGTGCTCTTGTAAAGTACAATATTCTCTCTCCCTGCTTCCTTATCAGTTCTCGAGGCGAACGGGCACCATGAGCTCCATGTCAGGTGCAGATGACGCCATCTACATGGAATATCAAAGCCGAGGCAACAAAGCCTCCGCAGCGTTGAAGAGCGTTCATCCACTGTTCAAGCGCTTCAGAAAATAGATGAACCGACTCAGACCCTGACACCAGAAGACTTACTCAGCTGCAGCTGGGCAATAGGATGAAGTTGGGGCACAATAATATACACTGAGTCTAAGCACCAGACTAATAGCAGCAGGTTCAGATAGTCCAGCTGGTCTGGAGAAGAGAACAATGACTGAAGATAACCCAAAACTGAATAATATCTGAAGCTAATGATGATACAGTATACTGTACATTGCTTCCTCCGGGTAGCTGCTGGTGATCATGGCTAAACTGACATGTACAACCTGGTACATCTGATAAGAATGCAGTGAACGATGCCTGCAGGGCTCGGCTGCTCTATGTGATGAATTAGAAATTTTCAGCTCCAGCTCCCTCAAACACCTACATGCACGACATTTGCAGATGAAATGCATTGCAAACTCTCCAAGTATCAACCACTTTTGGCTCTCGTTTGTAATAGAAACAAAACAAACTTTGCCTGAGTTGTGTTGCAGTGATGCGGCTAGCCAATCACGGCATGCTCTGAAACAAAATTAGGTGTTGTTTATGATATTCAAGCTACAGACGGATGACAAATTAAAGGAAGAAGCTGAAAAAAGAGAAACAGGATGACACTGTCCCCATCCATAGGGCACAAGGGGGTCACTGGATGGTTTGATGAGTATGAAAATGAGGTGAATCCTGCTGTGGCCTTCGCAGTGACCAGATCTCAACCGAGTTGAACACCTATGGGAGATGTTTGATCAACATGTTTAGACAGCGCTCTCCACCACCATCAAAACACCGAATGAGGGACCGTCTTTTGGAAGTATGGCGTTCATCCCTCCAGTAGAGTCCAGAGACTTGTAAAATCAATGCCAAGGTGCATTGAAGCTGTTCTGGCTAATTGTGTTGGCCCCACACCTTCCTAAGACACTTTATGTTGGTTTTTCCTTTTAATTTGTCACCGTCTGTAAATTACACAACACTTAAGGGCTTTAACTTGCTGGTTGCAAAACATTTCAGCCACAAATTTCTGTATGTAGGATGAGAGTTGATGGCTACTGGAATATGGATTGGCAATGTTAGAGCTTTAAGTAACAAAAGATCAGCTCTCAGTCATTTAGCTGAGTGGAGTGACCTTTGTCTTATCTACTGTTTAGTGGTTGCTTATCTGAAAACAGTATCTCAGGAGGAAAGCCTTTTATTGGACTTCTGTTAAATAAACCTTTTTGTAACTGAGGCTACATTTTACACGTTAAAACATCACAAAATAAACCCACATAATGGGTGGACAATAATCTGTTCATGGTAGCCCCCATTGGTGTTAGTGTTCACTAAGTTGCTTTGTTCCAGAATTAACTTCTTTCTAATTTTGCTAAATGTGTTTTGTAAAAGAAATGTCTTTGGAATTTCCTCTTTCAGGTTTACTATTGTTTAAACTCTTGAACAATCAAAAGGTGTCACACTAAGAAAATATGACATTTCACAACAAGAGATGATGAAAAATTGAAAACTCTTTGCTGTATACATCAGTAACTGCAGGAGGCTGAAATTAATGTTGGTCTTCTAAGAAATTAATAATTATTCAAATGTGTCCTTTATATACAGTGGTATATAGCTGACTAAAGAATGGTTAAATGGAGCATACAGCATCCAAAACCAATGAGTAAAACAATAGAGAACCCATAAATAACTGTTGTACCTGTCTGGAATTAATTGTCACCACTGGCTACACATCAAATTTTATTTCACAATACACCAGTTTATTTTAATTTGGCTGACAAAAGAAAGCATAGCATTATGCAGAAGATTTTTTTTTCCCCTTGATGACTGAATGGAGGGGCAACTTGGAACCTTTTTTTGGCATGAGTAAAAGCTGGGGATAGAGAGGGGTGAAAGTTTAGGGGTCTACTTCCTCTGCTCTCCGATGACTTGAAGTTATTCCAAAAAGAAGATGCAGAGCCCGGTGCCTTGTGCCAGCTGCCAAAGCATTGAGTGTGGGAAAATACCCACCTCTGCCTATCCAAACTTCACTAGACCACCAGGGCCCGATGCCCCCTGAATGGTCCTGTCTGTGGCCTGGTGGATTCAGTCCGTGTTTTGTGTCTTCACAAAGCTTGAGGCCTATTGGCTCGGAAGGAGCTATAAGTATTGAGGTAGAGTTGAATTCACATGTTAGGGATGAATAAAGTAACAGTTTCACAAATTAAAATGTAAAAATAACTAATATAAAATGAGACATCTGGATATGAGGCGTGCTGATTTATGTCCTTTTTGTGAGTTTTGTAACTTATGATTGTATTTCATACCTAGATAATAAATGGCTATTTGAGCTCAGTGCTTGAATTTCTCTGAACGGTAATAAAGCCGATCTTAAATTCAAAACTAGTAATGCGTTTAGGGTTTAAACCTCTGCGTCAAGATCTGTTAAAGTCAAGAAGATAAACACCAAAAGTTAAGCCCAACTACTCCCTGAGACAGAGTCATGAAAAATGTGAAAATATTTCACATTTGCTAAACTGCACTCTAGCACTGGCATACAGTTTGTCTTCTGGAAAGGCTGGATGTCCTTTCAGGTTCAAGAGAAATGTTACGCAAAAATCGCATGCCTCCATGAGCTCCAAACTTAGATAACTTGTCCTTGCAATCGGTCTCCACAGACTGTATACAGTCTGTCAGTATTTCTTAAAAGATAACTGCTTAACATTAAACAGTTGATGATTTGCGACCTTACATGAGCCAGAATGTGGGAGGGATTTTCCTTTTTTTTTTTTTTTTTTTTAGGACTAATGCAAACATGAAATTTGGCTTCAAGTGACGTTAATCACGTCGATGTTCATTCGGTGTGCTGTGTGTGTGTGTGTGTGTGTGTTTGTGTGCGTGCGTGCGTGTGTGTGTGTTTGCTGGGGGTGGGGTGCGTGCGTGCACAGAGGCTGATTGATTGGTGTGATGTAACCCTGGCACTTGCACGTTGTAATGCACTCCTTCTCCGATGAAAGAATGGACTCAACAGCATTTTGGGAGAGACGCCCACACCCGAATACAGAGTTATCCCTCCCTTCTGTGTAAGCGAACATCCAATCCTCTTCCACGTGAGGTTGTACAAGCAACTATTTAAAAGCGTTTCTCAACAAAACCCCATCTAACATTACAATACCATAGAGGGAGGGCGGACTGCTTATACACGTGCAGGGAACATGCATTTGTCGTTGTGAACTCTGCTGATTTAGACTTTGCAAAAAGACTCCAGCATATATCGTGCCTGCTCACGGAAACATCGAAAAGTGTCCAATGATGGCATTCCTGAATCATTTTGCGAGAGCGTACAGGAAGAATTTTCAAGGCGACCGGCTAAATAAGCAGCTGTTCTTCATTTTACGCGCCTTACACAAGTCAGCAGCAAGCGAAGCTTTGGGGATCTCCCCGGCTGGAGAAGAAGCCATGTCACAAGGATTGATCACACCGGCGGATGTCGGCGAGAAAACCAGAATCAAGACCCTGAAGGAGATGCCCGGACCGAGTACCCTGGCCAACCTGATCGAATTCTTCTGGAGGGACGGATTCAGCAGAATTCATGAAATTCAGGTAATGCTGTCCATATGTGCTTTTTGGTGCTTTGTCTCCTTTCGTCAGATTAATTGTTGGTGTTTCTGTTTTTCACCAATGGCAAAGAGGTGGTGTATTCTCGGCGTCTGCAAAATTTTGCCACCTATGCGTAAAATGGCACAGACCGTTGCGTAAAAGCGCGCCAGAGGTTTGGTCACTGGTTTACTTTCCACTCCATGGTACGAGGCTTGTACTAGTCAGCATGTGAGTTACATTAAACCCTGAAAGTTTCCCCCCCCCCATAACAAGATGAAGCAGATAATCTTGTCTTATCTACTGTTTAGTGGTTGCTTATCTGAAAACAGTATCTCAGGAGGAAAGCCTTTTATTGGACTTCTGTTAAATAAACCTTTTTGTAACTGAGGCTAAATTTTACACGTTAAAACATCACAAAATAAACCCACATAATGGGTGGACAATAATCTGTTCATGGTAGCCCCCATTGGTGTTAGTGTCCACTGTTTGTTTGTTCCAGAATTACCTTTTTCTAATTTTGCTTAATGTGTTTTGTAAAAGAAATGTCTTTGGAATTTCCTCTTTCAGCTTTACTATTGCTTAAACTCTTGAACAATCAAAAGGTGTCACACTAAGAAAATATGACATTTCACAACAAGAGATGATGAAAAATTGAAAACTCTTTGCTGTATACATCAGTAACTGCAGGAGGCTGAAATTAATGTTGGTCTTCTAAGAAATTAATAATTATTCAAATGTGTCCTTTATATACAGTGGTATATAACTGACTAAAGACTGGTGAAATGGAGCATACAGCATTCAGAACCAATGAGTAAAACAATAGAGAACCCATAAATAACTGTTGTACCTGTCTGCTTTGTCTCCTTTCATCAAATTAATTTTTGGTGTTTCTGTTTTTCACCAATGACAAAGAGGTGGTGTATTCTCGGCGTCTGCAAAATTTTGCCACCTATGCGTAAAATGGCACAGATCGTTGCGTAAAAGTGCGCCAGAGGTTTGGTCACTGGTTTACTTTCCACTCCATGGTACGAGGCTTGTACTAGTCAGCGTGTGAGTTACATTAAACCCTGAAAGTTTTCTTTTTTTCCTTTTTTTTTTTTTTTTTTTCCCATAACAAGATGAAGCAGATAATCTTGCTATAAAACGCATTGGTTTCAGTCTGTAGAGAAAATGTTTAAAGCTAAAAAGTGGGAAATGTGCGAAGTAGCCAGAAGTCTCAATCAAAATGACAAAACAAGACTTCTGTCTTTTTTTTTTTTTTTTTCCCCAAGCTATGTTACTGTCATGTAAAACTAGAAAATAGTCATTTAATTATATTTATCCTTTTTTTTAAAACACTTTCTGTAGAGATGTTTTTTTTTATTTTATTTTTTATTTGATTTGGAAATTAGTCCAAGTGACAGAGATTAGATAGTTGGTTATTAATACATTTTTATACTGGATCTTTGTAAGAAATTTCAATTAAAACAATATTTGATAAGTCATGACTGAAGCTAAGATAAAAAAAATAGATTGTGGCACACCAGCAGTCTTTCTCAATGGTAATTTGTTAGTAAAATTAGCACTAGTGGTTTATTGAATTAACAGGCGGAGCTGTGTAATAAACAACACTTACCATAGGCTTAATAAAATTAAAAAAAATTTATTCCAAACATAGAAATTCACTGTAACTGATTAAAAACAGCCAGACAAATAAATGTAGTCTATTTTTCAATGGTGGAAGGTGTAAATAATGCCATTGTTACGGACCGGTTCTACAGGCGATATAGTTACACTGCTGCCATGATTGACATACAATACTATTCTGCTGAAATGTGCCTCCTTAACACTATTAGCCAGTTTCATTACATAAGCCTAATAAATTTATATTTCTTAATCTAACAACCAGCATGTATTTGTTATTACATTTTGATTTTAGAAAAGATATGTCACTGTCATAAAGTGAAATCAGTGCTCAATTTGCTCCATTTCCAAAAATCATTTATATCAAAGTCGCATGAATTAAGAATTCTGTCCACTAATTAGTTGTTGTCATTACTGCTTTATAGATGGAGCACAGAAAGATATATGGAAAAATTTTCAAGTCCCGTTTTGGGCCCCAGCTAGTGGTCTCAATCGCAGACCGTGACCTGGTGGCTCAAGTGCTGAGGGCCGAAGGCATTGCCCCTCAGAGAGCTAACATGGAGTCCTGGAAGGAATACAGAGACATGAGAGGCCGTTCCACTGGCCTCATCTCAGCGTGAGTCTCCTGCAACTTTGATCTTTGAGTCTGAATAAAATAAATGACTTTTGGGTTAGATGTAGATGGGCTTGGCAAAAAACTTGGTGTCTCGGCTACATTTCCAGGATCAGCTCACTTCTTGTGTACATGCCGTTCACTTTGTGCCCAATTTAGCATCAATACTCGCAGTTATTCATCAGCTTCACCGCTATCCTTCTTCATAAAAACTAGGATATTATATACTATACATCTGTGTATGTCTTGTTTAAAAATAAGACCATACATTGGAATGCCAAAAATTCACCCCCTTTCCTGTATCCTGTTTTCCAGTGAGGGAGAAGAGTGGCTGAAGATGCGGAGCGTGCTCAGACAGCTCATCATGCGTCCCCGTGACGTAGCAGTCTTCTCTGATGATGTGAACAAAGTCGTAGAAGATCTGATCAAGAAAGTTTGTATTCTGCGCACCCAGGAGTCTGATGGAGCCACTTTAATCAACGTGAATGACCTCTTCTTCAAATATGCCATGGAAGGTAGGTCAAGATCATATGAAGTTTGGTTGTGAAGGAACTGAAAGAAGGGCAGGATGGATTTGAAAATGATAGTGCACTAGGAGATCTGGGAAAAAGGTAGGCGATAGAGGTAATAGCAAAGAGACAATAGATAGGAAAAATAAGAGTAGAAAAAAACCATGTTATTCAATCCCGTCAAATGTGGATTGGGCACATGGCGATGCTTGTCAAGTCCCAACATTCCACTGGCAACTTCTGAAGTTGCCACTATAATAAAAAGGACAAACCAATGATATACACCTATGTTAGATTCTAGTGACTCTTACATCAAACAGTTGAAGGGTAAGGAATCTTTGCTGCAGCTTTCTAACTCTACACAAAAAATTACTAAAACTATGTCTCCTTCCTCCTTGCTCTTGTCTTTACAGGTGTGGCAGCCATTTTGTATGAGGGCCGACTAGGCTGTTTGGAAAATGAGATACCCCAGGAAACCCAAGACTACATCAGTGCACTGCATCTCATGTTCAGGTCCTTCAAGACAACCATGTATGCCGGGGCGATTCCCAAGTGGCTTCGACCTGTCATTCCCAAACCGTGGGAGGAATTCTGTCTCTCCTGGGATGGCCTCTTCAAATTTAGTAAGTAGTTTATGACTTGTATTTTTTGACCACAGGGGGCACTTAAATACTTTTAAGTATACTTGTATGTTGTAGTGGACTGTCTGCCTGTGGATGTGAGCACAGGTGGGTCTACCTGCTAGGCATATCAGCCTGACACACCTCAGACGGTGCAATTGTGCCAGCTGCAGAATCATCAGCCAGGAGCCACAATTCACTAATTTTTCGCTCCTTCCAATCCCCGAACATCTCGAGGATTTGAGTAGCGGTGTGAACATCTCACACCCCCCCCTGTAGCTGGCAAGAAGATCCTTGCTCTACCCATGCCTTGTCCTTTCTTCAGAGCCAGAGGCATCAATGTTCTGCCGCCTCTGCCAGGTCTTTGAGAGTCTTCCTCAGCTTGGAGCCTTTGATCCTAAGAGACTTCAGAAACCGCTGGGTGGATGTTCCAGTGTGGTCTCTGCAACCCACTTTCACTGGATAGGTGAAGGCCTTTCCCTCTGCTTGTGTGCATACAGCCATAAGCGCTGTCCTTTTCCTTATTTCTCTCCATTCCCTCTTCATATGTTCCAGAGCACGATATCTGGTGGTAGGAGGTTGTTGTGATCTCTTGTGTGAACTTAAACTGGTGGTTTTGGTCAGTTCTCATGTTCCACTCCACTCTGGGTGACAGGAGGGATCACACCCCCGTGTTGCTGCTCTGAGCCTCGCCCCCTTGCCTGACAATCTGGATCAGCCACTGTGATGTTGCCAGGCTGGCCCTGTTGGCGCTGTCCATTCTGGCCCTGCGTCAATGCTGTTTTGCAGACAGAGAAGATGTGTTGCAAGCATGGGTTGTGGGAGTCGAAGAGTTGGCAGGTCCCCTTTGAGGAGTACCAGAAGTGCATGTTCTGGGGACTGGGAAGAGAATTGTATGTGGCCCTGATAAGGAATCTCAGCTTGCTTGGGCCATCCTCCACATATCTGCCCACATAACAGTGCTACTGATCAGTCTCCCAGTTTGTCAAGCTCCCTTGCTGCTGTTGGCTCACAGCTTCCCTCTTCCATCTTTACAAATTAAGAAATCACAAGGTCTTTATTTTCTTTGGACCACATCTTAGGTGCTGTTCCCCATCTAAAACCAGCTGTCTGGCTGTGGCGATCCAACAATCTACTGGTGTTTCAGTCTACTGATGGCCTGGTCTACTCACTGCATCACAGTCCACTTGCGTCCTGTGTGAACTTGGGCTTTGGTGTTTTTCGACAGACAGGTTAAGAGATTCTCTCAGCTGGAACACGAGCCTTACCTTCTCTTCTTTATAGCCCAAGCAAATGGGGGTATAAAGGGTGGTTGTAGTTGCTGGCCTTGAGTCCATCTTCAGAGCTGTTGTTTTGGTGATGTCACACAACTTCAGGGTATAGACATTGGTATAAGGTGATCTGGTAACACCAGACACTGAATTTCCCTGGAGGGAAGATTTGGTTGATCTTGCTCAGAGTGCCTTGAGAGCTTGTCAGACAGGTCAGCCGTGGGATTTTCCCGCCATCGACAGAGAAGGAGATTTTATCGTTCGTTACTCCTTTCTGGATTGAGAGACTGTGGGACTCTGCTGGTTTTATTTTCATCCAGGCCCATGTTAGCTGCTCCTCAAGCCTTTTTCCGGAGTCTGGATGTGCATGCTGCTGTCTGAAGCAGAGTGGTGTCATCATCCTTGTAGGTTTATAAGGCTGGAAGTCGTTGACTTCACTGGGATCTGACTAATCGGACCATCTGTCTTCCACCAATTAGGATGATCTCAAATGCTGCTCTGAAAGAGATGGAAGAGATGGAACAACCGATTTCTATCCCTTTCTTCAGCTAGTGCCAACCATTTGAGATCTCCTGGGTTGTGTAGCGGACACGGAAGTTGTTGAAGTAGTTTGCTACTAGGCTCTGGATGCATGGTGGTATATGGAAGAAGCTAAGAGCGAAAGTGATGAGCTAGGTTTGTTCCCCACCCTAAAAGTGGGGAACAGACCTGTAGGCATTTGCCCTTTCCAACCAAATTACGTGGAGATCTGATATGCTGCAGTAACTAGAGTATGTTCATATTGAAAGGGTTTTCAGCAATTTACCACTGCACTTCCAAGTTTGGAGACTCGCAAGAGACGGACTAAAAAAAGAAAATTGGAGCAGAGGAGGCCGAGATATCCTGACATAAGGATCAATCTCCAAAATCACTGGATGCTATGAAGGCTTTGTTATGAATTTTGATCCCAGCTTAAACTTGGATTAGCCTAAAGCCATCATCAGGAGTTATTTTTCTCAGACTTGACCAAGCTTCTCCAGAGCCACAGAAGTTTCACAGACCAAGGGAACTCCCCATGGCAAATAAGCTAACATTCATGTGTGAAATTGGTGTAAAACCCCTTTAAGATTTGCTCTCCTTTTTTTTTTTTTTTCTTTTTTTTTTTTTTTTCTTTTCTGAGTGACCAGAAGGGCTTTTATTGAAGTTATGACTTTTAAAGGGCACAGAAAAATTTATTTTTTTAATTTATTAAAAAAAACAATATATACAATAGCCACTTTCACTGTATTTTCTAGAGTAGTTTTTTCCAGTCCAATGAGGTAATGCCAAATCTTTCATCTTTTTAAAATCATAAATAGTTTTCAGTGTATAAACATGTTGGATAATGCTTTTCCGGCGGTACTTTTTAGTATTTGCAAACTTTTTTTTGGATAAATAGCCTTGCATCAATAGAAAGGAATGTTGATTTACATATAAATCTCTACTGCTATACCATGGGACTGTGGGAGTATGGGGTCCCTCTGTTGCATAAGCCGTTCTCTCTTCTCTCCCTTCCTTCACTACCATCCCTCACGTCCCTTTCCCTCCTCACCTCCCCTTAACCACCCCCCTTTCATTCATCCCTCCTTCTCTTTCTCTGTCAAATCCCAGGCCGTATTCATGTTGATAAGAGACTTGCAGAGATCAAGGCCCAGCTGGAGCAGGGAGAGGAGGTGAAGGGGGGGATGCTCACACACATGCTCATTACCAAGGAAATGAATATGGAGGAGATCTACGCCAACGTAACAGAGATGCTACTGGCTGGGGTCGACACGGTGTGTATGCCTGTTTATGCAGGAGTGTTAAAGGATATGTGCATAGAGGGGATTGAGGAGCATGGAGATACAGTGAGTGTGACTTTTAGCAGGAGGTGGAGCGGTTGGGAGTCGCATGTGTGTGTCTGTCTGTGTGTGTGTGTGTGTGTGTGTGTGTGTGTGTGTCTGAGTCAGTGTTGAGTTTCAGAGTCGAGTTTCTGGCGCCACATCCATGCCTGTGTAGCTGTGCCAGCGTCAGGTCAGACCAGTGAATCGTGGGGTTAGACAGTATCCCACTGACAAACTCATTCTCTCTCATATTTAGTTTCTCATCATTTGTCTCTGTCTGTTATGTCTACACAGGGGGGCTTTTGTCTTTTTTTTTTTTTTTTTTTTCTTCCCTCTACGAGATGGCTGCATTGTGTTTTTGCCTGTTCCTACATTAGAACTTAATTGAATAACACACTTGCAAATAATTAAGAATGTTGGCTAATTGTCATGAAGAATTGAAGAATTTTTTTTTTTTAATTTTTTTTTTGGTGAAGTTGTTTACCTTTTTTTAATTGGCAGATTGAAGAATACAGAAATGGGAAAAACTGGAAGGGAGCAGGAACATGGCATGGCATACAACAAAGATCCTGGGTCAGGTTTGGACCCAGGATGTTACTTTTGCTTGGCTGGTGCCTCAGCCCATTGGATAATCAGACACACCCACATGAAACTATTCAACAAGAGACAGAAAATTTATAGATGTTCACAAAAAATATTTAAAATTAAACTGAAAATATTTCTGAGACAAAAACATCTGTTGATCGATAAGGCACACTCAATAAGAATTATTTTCCAACTGCTTCACACTTGACTGGTACGTGTGTGTGTGTGTGTGTGTGTGTGTGTGTGTGTGTGTGCATTTGCATCTGTGTGCATATGTGCTAGCTACTGCTTAATTTGTTTGGGGTACTGTAAGATTAATGAGAATTATGGGTGTACAGTGTTTTGTGCTGAGCTAGGGGCCACGGGATAAAAGGGTGTGTGTGTTTTTGTTGAACTTGTTGCAACGGCCACGTCCTGGTAGGGGGTGGACTTAGCTGAGCCATTACCTGACCCCTTGGTGCAGTTGCTTTTGCTCAGCACACACAAGAGCTGTCAAGACATGTTAGCCACAGCCAGAGTTATAGCACAGACTGGGCAGAGGTGAGATGAGGGGGAAAATAAGGGGGTGGGCCTGAGGTAGAGGAACTCTCCCATGACATCTCGTCTTATTATGTGTGTAATATTGTGTGGGTCATTTTATTCATAATTAAAAATGAAATGACCCACACAATATGACGAGATGTGGGCTGGGGTTGCGAGGCATACAGTACGGGAAGTAAAGATATGATGCAAATTCAGGAAAGATGACACCAATTTTCATATCATTTGCTCAACTGCCCACGTCGTTGAAATTAAAATGTCAGTGATGCGTGACTCAGAAAAAGAATGAGTTGGAACAATTGAGAACAGTAAGATAACTGAAAGAAGTGGGTACTGTGGTTACGGTAGAGGAAAGAGGAAATGAAAATGATCAGGGTGTGTCTGATGAGAAAGGACAAGAATGTATGGGAAATGTTAGGAGAGGGAGCCCACTGTGGAGGGGAGAGAGGCGGTGAGATCAGGCAAGGATATATAGGAACATTTAAAAAGAGTGTGAGGTAGAATTGCTTTAAGATTATTTTATCACTGTAATGCTGTTAAAAGTGGAACAACTGAATATATTTAATCTAGTTAGAGTTGGGTGAGATTGGATGAGAGTGAGTGATGTAAAATAGGGGGCAAAGGGCTGAGATTGCAGCTGGTGGAGTGGACATGAGTGTCTGCTCAGCATGTGGAATTGGCCCCCCTCTCCCTCAAAGCATGTGTCCCAACACTTATGCAACATCAAAGAAACTCTTATATCAGCTTGAATTGCAGTCAAGTGTGTTGCAAAACATTAAAAAGGCAACATCTCTAGAGAGATTTAATGAAAACGCTAAAGAATGATATTAATCTACCACACATTCAAAGAGGAGTGTATACAACAAATTTGTAAAAATACCCTTTTCTATCCTCCTAGACATCCTTCACCCTTTCGTGGGCATGCTACCTGTTAGCGCAGCATCCTCATATACAGCAGCAAATCTTTACGGAAGTGACAAGGACTCTGGGACCAGGAACAGTTGCCACAGCTGACGATGTCCCCCGTCTGCCTCTCATCAGAGGACTTGTCAAAGAGACTCTCAGGTTTATTTCTTCTCTAGCTGTTTTTTGTCACTAACTTGCAATGTAAGAAACAACTCAGCAATAGCTAGACTTTAAGAATGTGTGCTTGCCTTTCTTTAGTATGGTCACGTCTTTAATTTGTTCACTATCTATCTCTATGTCCGGTTTTCACGTTCTCTCAGAATTAAAATGTGAGAAGAGCAATGTATAGTGCTGTTGAATAACAGTCTTTGTTTCCCCCCTCCCTGGGAGCAGACTTTTTCCAGTTCTCCCAGGCAACGGAAGGATTACCCAGGATGACTTGGTGGTGGGCGGATACTTCATCCCCAGAGGGGTAAGACAGATAGAGGCATAGTAGATGCGAGTCTTCTGGAGTGTGCGTGTCCTGGAGAAAAAGTGTAACCACCAGAGTCAGCCAAAACCATTACAGTGGATAAGATGTAACATGATCTTCTATTAATCATGAATCTGACTCTTCTTCTCTTGCCCAGATGTATCTACAATAGCCCAGCTGTTTTCAGTACACATCTTAGATTTTTTTTGTTTTTGTTTTCTCACTTTGTTAGACTCAGTTGGCCCTGTGTCATTACTCCACATCTTTGGATGAAGAGAGCTTTGCTAATGCTTCAGACTTCCGACCGGATCGCTGGATACGGAAAGATTCCACAGATCGTGTTGACAATTTTGGCTCTATTCCCTTTGGCTACGGCATCAGGAGCTGCATCGGCAGGAGAATAGCAGAGTTAGAGATGCATCTAGCTCTCACAGGGGTAGGGAATTAATCCACACTTAGCTACACACATGTTCGAAATTTGTCTTAAGGAATGAATGAATGAAGTTTTTATTATTGTCTTGCATACAACTCTGCCCAAACTCTACAAGACACCATAAAGCCATACAGTTTAAGCCAGATCCAGAATGTTGCTTATAGACTTATAACAATAAGAAAAAAAAGAGAAACACCTCAACAAAGGCGTTTAACCAAAAACCCATTCAAAAAGCTCATCAACTTTGGGACGAGGGAACCGGAGGGGCAAAAATGCTAACCTCTTTCTGGGTTTTATGACTCTTTCCTGCAGCACTCCATTGTTCCCTCTTCCTGGCTTTTGAGACAAACTTAGCAAGCCCAAACACTAAATTTAAATAATTCCAATTGTTGATCATCTGTACAGCAGAATATTTCAGGGTTTTTTCAAGCCATTTCAAGGAAAGTTGACATTCTTGAATCACCATAGTATGAACAGTTTAAAAAATAAATAAATATGGGTTTAACCCACCCGACAGCCACACCCCAAGTCACACAGCTTACGCAGTCCCTGAATATTTTAAAATCCGCCAACGTAAATGACCAGAGGAAGTGTACCAGTTCCCAGCTGTGCTACTAAAGGTCTTTGGCTTCCTGATAAACACACTTATAAATGCACTCGCAGACAATGTGTCACTTTTTTAAAATGACTCATACGGCTTGATTGACATCAGTGTCTTTGCTCCTTGTGCAGCTCATTCAGAGGTTCCGCATTGGCTTATCTCCTCTCACTGCTGATGTTAAGGCCAAAACCCATGGCCTACTCTGTCCTGCTACCCCCATCCACTTGCAGTTCATCGACAGGGAAAACTAGACGCTGACTCCTCTCCACAAGGTCTTCTGCACTGCATGTTTTTAAAGTGCTGATTCATTATTTGGGTGTTTTTTAATACACTGCTTTTAGTACACCTTCCACTGTTTAGATTTTAGATACCAAGCTCAGACTGAGGTTTTACTCAGGCAAGAAATGTGTCTCACCTCCTGTTTGGTAGCGAGGAGGACACAAAAATAGTACTGGACCAATAATGTAAAGATAAAAGCTGTTTTGTATGTATATTATTTGTACTTAGTGAAAAACCACTTCAATTTGTTTGGACTGTTAATCCTTCCATTCATCCTATTCAAAATAGGGAGTGGAAAAACGAACTATAACCTATATACTTAAATTGTATCCTTTTTATGTTAAAGTGCATGCATGTATGTAATAATGTCTGCACACACATTAATGCATAATCACACTGTTTCCGTCTTAAGTTTGAGAAAGCAGTTCATTGAGAATGTACTGATAAGTAGCTGTTTTTAGAAGTATGTATATAATGAGCTTTGTGTTTGATGCTTATGTTTTCTCTGTGTTGGAAACCAAAATATTTTAGAAGGTTGCTTTTCTCTGGCACCACAATTTCTTTTCATTCATGCTGCAGAAGAACATTTAATCACTACAGTGGCATTACATCAGTTTAATCCATGTATTGTGTATCCATACACAGTTAATTGAGGGGGGAATAAGGGTTTATAACAGTTATATCCTCATCCTGTCAAGCTGAACTAATGAACTATTATAAACTAAATTAATCAAAAAGTGTGTTGCTCAACGAGGGAAAATGCACATCTTTATTCGTACAATCTATTTGGATCAAAAAATGCGTTCAATATTTTGGGTGTATATGATGTTTGTGTGAATACAAGTATTTTACCAGAATATCGCTTACATTATGATTTTATTGAGAGGGATAATGTATGATACAGAACAGTTTGTTGCAAGGGGAAGAGACAAGTTGTTGTTGGATTGTGCCATTTTGAAAGATCACACTGCAAGGAGGAAAATGGAAAACACTTTAAGTCTTTGTATTTATCTGCTCCTATGTCTATTTGTACGTTGTTACTGTAGTAAACGTGTGTGTGTGTGTGTGTGTGTGTGTGTGTGTGTGTGTGTGTGTGTGTGTGTCTTTTGTCAAGATTTTTAAGTCCATAATACTTTTAAAGTGTCAGTTTTACGGTGTACAAAAGGTAGAACATTAGAAAGCCATAGCTTAACACATTTATAAGTATTACAAATGCATAACAATGGAACAAAACCAGAGATGAATAAATAAAACTAATCTTTACTTTGTAGTTTTTGGGAGTGAAGTTCCTAAGTCCTTGAGGTAGATGTAAATTCACACCAATGCACTGATGTAACCAATAAATACATGAATCAACTGATTCAAAATATTTTGCACCCAAACATTGTTCAAAACCACAGATTTTCTTAAATTCGATTCATTTTTAAGATCCTGAGATGTACAAAAATACCACACATGTCATATAAATAGCATGGACATTATAAAATGATAGACAATACATCTAAATAGATAGTACTGTATATGTAAACCATGTAATAATATTTATATAAAATAATGTGACTTTTGTATCATGACTGAATCACTGATTAAAAAAATAAATAAATATAGTTAACTTTGATTAAAGTTTGTATATTTCTTCTTCTTCTTACCGGTGGATGTTTATCTTTGCATTTTTATGTGACCCCTGCTCTGTAGCTTTGGTTCCTCTGAAAAAATGTCCCTGTCCTAAGTGACTCAGTCATCCAAATGTCCTGCATCTGGTATAAATTAATAGGATTGTTGGTACATTGTTGTTGTTGTGTACTTTGTAGGTTTCTGATAACACATTAGTACTACCTGGCTTGGAGTGATGTGGAGCTATTATAAGGAAACAGTCCTCTGAGTATGTTTACAGTGGCACAGACAGTATGGCAGTGGTGGAAGTAACATTTACTCAAGTACTGTGCTGTACTTGTTCCTTGTTTGATAATTTTCTTTTTCTTTTTCTTTATGCATCTGCTCCATAACATTTCAGAGGCAAATATTGTTATTTTTACTGCACTACATATATTTGATAACAATTAGTCACTAGTTACTTTACTGTACTTTAAAGTAATACAAAATTTAATACAAATAAATTATGATGTGTTACTAAAAATTAAGAGTTTATTGGTCCCTGAGGAGGAATTCATAAACTACTTAGCATTGTATAGAACAAAAATAAAAAAAATTAGCACCACGTTTACCAGCTGCAACATTAAAGTGATGTACACATAAATGCATCATAATGTGTATTATGTTACATTATAATCCAGTAACATAATATACATTACTCTGATTGGGCCATTCTGCATAATGAACACTTTTTTTTTTGGTGCTTTAAGTAAATTTTTACGTTAAGTAAAAGTAAGTAAAAGTATTAAGTAACAGTTTGAATGCAGGACTTCTACTTGTAACAGAGTATTTCAACACTGTGGTATTGCTACTTTTACTTCTTCCACCACTGCAGTATGGAAGCAATATACACTCAAGTGGCAGTTTATGAAGTACACTTAGCTAAAACTAATGTAGTCTAATAGAGCAGTCCTGCAATAAATCTTACCTTCAAGAAGGTTATAATGTTCAGTTTTTATTGAAATAATTTTAGAGAGGTGTTTATCAATATAAATTTTGAAGGATGTAGTTTGTGGTGCTGTTGGACTATACTGCGTTATATTATATAGAGAGGTGTTTCTGTTATTTAGCCTACCCTCAATGATGTTAATGGAGTGGACAAAATAACAGAAACATCTGTATTGCACTCCCCTGCACTGTCTCTCTCTCTTTCTCTCGCGATATTTTACCAACGAGGACACAAGCGGAAGTAAATAGTCGCCATGGCATGTTAGCTAGTGAGAGGGGATAAAGTAGCAAGTTAAGCGTGGATGCTCCCTGAGTTTAACGGATAAAAATAATTTAAAACCTTCAGAGTTCGTTGGTTGAGCGTTGACGGGTACTAGACTTACTCTCTTTGCTATTCCACGACAAATGCATTAGGGGAGCCTCGGAATCGTGCAGCACATTTGGGGCCTGGAAAAGACGTATGCTAACTGGCTAGCTAACCTAGCTAACGTTAACGCGGCTAAGTTCAGCCAACATTGCTTTTAGAACCACAGCCTAGCCAAAGATCACTAAAGTGTCCGCAATCCTTTTAAACAAGTAAGTGATTTACATAGCCCAGTTGAAGCGTTAACTCTGGCCGCGGTGGAGGGAAAGTTCGGCTGGATCTAAAATGCTAATTGAAAACCTCGATGCCTTGAAAACATGGCTGTCTGAAACCCTTGAGCCCATGTAAGTAACGTTAGCCATTAGCCACACAGCTGTTTCCTTCCTAAGCAACTTATCCACGCCTTTTTATACATTATTTATTTCCATGTTCGTGTGTCTTATGGATTGTTTTTCTTCACAATTCCAGCTGTGATGCAGACCCTTCTGCCCTCGCAAAGTATGTGGTTGCTTTGGTGAAGAAGGATAAAACTGAAAAGGAACTTAAAGCCCTGTGTATAGACCAGTTAGATGTATTTCTTCAGAAAGGTAATTAATCCCTAGCCCTAGTTTGTTCCTCTCATGTATTATTTGCCTACATTCGTGGTCACAGAGGTAACCATCGGTTTCGCTAAAACATTATTAATGACGTTTGGAAACACAGAAAGTCGTTCAAAAACACTTATCTCTTGTCCTGTTGGTATTGCTGAATCCTGAAAGACACTTCTGACCATCTGGATTAAAAAAATTCCAGTTCGCTGCACAGTAAGAAAGATTTGGCAACTTGAAACATTGCTGATTAATTATCTTCCAGAGAAATAAATGGTTAACCTAAGTGACCTGAATACATGAGGCACAAACTGGGCCTAATCCCCTGCTTCATAAAAGCCTTACTCTTCAAGCCTCGTTTTTTTTTATCATCTGTTTCAGTGAATGTTATTGGTTAATCACTGCATTAAAATATTAGCTTTGATTTCCGTTATCTTCTTTCAGAGACCCAGCCATTTGTGGATAAGCTGTTTGAAGCTGTTAACAACAAAAGCTACCTCCCCCAGCCAGAGCAGCCATCCTCTCTGGGCAAAGTTGAGAAAGAAGAGCAGAAAAAAGATGAGGTAATTTTCTTACAATGATAGTACTTAAGTACCATCAAATGTGCATGTAAAACAATATTGAGGAGTAGATAAACAATATTTATTTGAAGTCAATTTTTTTTCTTTGATTAGACAAATCGGGAAGAAGAACGAGAGAAGAAGTTTTCTCGGCGAGTGAATCACAGCCCTCCACCGTCAAGCTCGCGCTACAGTAGAGATAGCAGGTGTGTGCACCTGACCATTTGCATTTGTTTACCACTCTGTCTTCAGCATGTGTTTACTTTTCACTCGTAATAGTTTCTTGTTTACCCAAATTCTTAGGAGAGGAGATGACCGTAAGAGAGACGATCGCTCCAGGAAGAGAGATTACGACCGCAACCCACCGAGGAGGGACTCGTACCGCGATCGCTACAATCGCAGGAGAGGACGCAGTCGCAGTTACAGTCGTAGCCGCAGCCGGAGTTGGAGCAAGGACCGTGTGCGAGACCGCGACAGAGAGAGGGACAGGGATAGAGACAGAGACAGGGACAGAGATAGGGATAGAGATCGCAGCAGGAGCCGGTCTCACAGCAGAACTCGGTCTAGAAGCAGGAGTAGAGGTAAGAAACTGATTGGCAAGAACCTAAAATGGTCTAAGACTGCTCTATATATGATTACCCACATCATCACTCTGTGCCAGTTTGAAGCATTGTTACCAGCTGCGACACCGTGGCTGGTTTTGTTTTCACCTTGTGAGTCTGCGTGCGAGTGTGTTTGTGTGCGCATGTGTGTGTCGTCATGGCAAAACGTCGTCACAGGTGGTTTTGAGAAATTTTGCAGGTGTTATGTCTGTCTGTGGACAGATTTTGTCACCATAATAGCATCACAACCTTGGATGATAGTCACAAAACTTTACAGGTGTGTAGTTGAGATCAAAATGAAGGCTAAGTTTGAAGGTGGGCGTGGTCCAGCCCATGAGTACTGAGTACTCAGGTAATAATGTAATGACTACTGGGTACTTATGTAATAATGTAGTAATGACTACTGAGTACTCATGGGTCGGAGCGTCAACATTTTGACGGGCGTTGCGGCTGGTGTGACCCAGTCACAAGATGGTCTCTAGTATTTCCTGTCAAAGTGTGTCTAGTCAGATTAGAACTGACCGAGTCTCTCCTTAAACACAAAGGTTACTTCATTGTTTCCACCAATGTATTTGTCTAATTTAATATAACTGTGCATTGAGTTTTCTTCAGCATAAATTTAACTGTTCTTGTTTGTGAATTATATAAAATTTTATGAATTAGTTGCTTTTTATGAGGACGTATCAGCATTGAACTAAGCATTTGGAACTGATACATACTGATTGTGATAGCAGCTCAGACAGCTAATCATAAGTAAACAACAAACAAACAATGTCTGGATGTTGAAGTATAGATCAACCAAATCATCAAAACAAGATTTTAAGTTTTGTAATATGTAACCAGGTGTAGTTTATCACAAGTATACATACCATAATGACAATTATTTTACTATTAAAATTGGGCATTGTCTATTCACAGAACGAGATTCTGGAAAATTGAAGTACGATCATGATCGAGTGGACAGGTCAGAGAGTGGTGACGGCTACGCTGCAGCAGCCCTGGTCTCCACCGCGACCACTTCGCACTTCCCTGTTCCAACACTGAGCAGCACCATTACCGTCATCGCTCCCACACATCATCATAGCAACAACACCACTGAGAGTTGGTCAGACTTCCGCCCTGACCGTCCTGTGGATCGTGGCCCTTTTAGTAGGGGACCACTCCCCCAACAGAGGAAGCGATGCCGTGACTATGATGGTGAGAAAAGCTAAAAAAACTTTTTTCCCATGAAGTCTGCAGACTGGCCATTGTTTTATTATTATTATTATTAATATTGTAGTTCTGTGTGGTTGATGTTATACATGTGTTTGCTATCCTTTTCCAGAAAAGGGCTTCTGCATGCGAGGGGACATGTGTCCTTTTGACCATGGAAGTGACCCAGTTGTAGTGGAGGATGTTAATTTGCCCAGTATGTTGCCCTTCCAACCTCCGCCAATCCCAGGCGTGGACCCACCACCGCCACCAGGGCTCCCCCCACCACCACCTCTCATGAACCCGCCACCTGTAAACCTGCGGCCCCCTGTGCCCCCACCAGGTGCCCTCCCACCCAGCCTTCCACCTGTTGCAGGTAGGAATTCAGAGTTTATTACTACGGTCACGATGTGGCTGGTATTGTTTTTACCTTGTGAGTCTGTTGTGACGTTATCTTGCACTGTTGTGACGTTGTCATAAATATCGATTGAATTGGATGATCTAATCGAAACCAGCATGAAAACTATTCCTAAGTTTAGCGGGCAAGAACGTAAATGCACGCAGGGTTGCAGCTAAATTTTATTTTCATTATTGATTGATCTTTGATTATTTTTCTTAATTAATTGATTAAGTCTTTTGGTCTAGAAAATGTCATAAAATAGTGAAAAAGTGTCCATCACAATGTTCCTAAAGCCCACCGTGACATTTTCAAATTGCGTGTTTTTTTCCATCCAACAGTCCAAAATCCAAAGATACTCAGTTCACTATCACATAAATCAGGGGAAAGGAAGAAAATCCTCATAAATGAGAAGCTGAATCTGGGTTTGTGACATTTTTGCTTGAAAAATGACTTGAAAACTATGACTTGATCATCAAAATAGTTTCAGATTAATTTTCTGTCTGCTGACTAATAGTTGCAGCTACAAATGCAGGGCCTCCCCTTGATTTTAAGACATGCTCTGGAAATATTCAGTAGATGCTGATTAACTGACCTGAGAGACTTTAAAGTTACTACATGAGCACAACAATTCAAAAATGTGCTCGGGGTCTTCACTTAGTAGCACCCAATTGGTAATAACTACATTTCTTGCAACGTGTTTTAGCATGAAATTTCAAACTCTTTGTTTTATTAGGTTAGTATAAATGTTTAATTCCATGTGGGATTAAGTATGAGAGCACCCTGGAGTACAGTTACATGGTGGTGTTGCTAGGCAACAACTTGGGTCTAAGCCTGCATCCTGTCAGCTGTTGCTATGAGTGAACAGGAAATAAAACCACATAAAATATTTATGTTTGAAACAGTGGAATTGTCTATACAACAAAAGACTATCTGTAATGTTAACTTAAAAGTATCTTTAAAACAGAAGGCAAGAAAAGGAGTTACTTAGCTACCGGGTGACCAGTGAGAATAATATAAGTTCAGCAGGGGACTATTTAATGTTTCGCTTCAACTTCTCATTCCATATGAATTTTCTTCCTGCGTGCTGGTGACAGCTATACAAAACATTCACTTGGACTTGAGCATGAACTGATTAAAATTTGGTGGTCAAAGGTCAAGGTAACTGTTACCTCACAAAACACTTTTTGGCTGTAACTCAAGAAATCATACACTAATTATGATGAAATACACTTAATACTATTTATTAAATTCCGACAGGGTCTACACTACTAAATGTATCATAAGCCTGGACAGACATTGATGTAAAGTGCAACTTGACTGGGTAGCGGAGGCTTAAAACCGTGAGGTGGTAATTCCTGTTAATTTTGTTTTACTCTGTCTGACACAGGTCCCCCTCCCCCCCTTCCTCCGTTGCAACCGTCTGGCATGGATGCACCTCCCAATTCCATCACCAGCTCTGTTCCCACTATTGTCACCTCTGGGATGCGCTCCTCAATTCCTCAGGCCTCAGTGCCACTCTTCACCTCCGGTAATGTCTATGTGTCTTTGAAGTTACAAATTGAAAGTTGTATTTATAATTCGCTTTCCTTCTACCTTGCCTTGCTGGTTTATGAGTTAAAGTATCCTCTCTCTGCTGACCAGACAACTATGAGTCAGATGTGTACAATCCTGAGGCTCCCAGCATCACCAATACTTCCAGGCCGATCTACCGCCACAGGGTCAATGCCCAGAGACCAAACCTGATTGGACTCACAATGGGGGAGGTGGACCAGCCACAGAGAGGTATTGTTCACATGAACTGAACCATCTGAGCTTTGAATAGGTTGTCTTAAAACGTGCATGTACTTTCCGGCTATTAGTATGCTTTCGCACTTTGGCCAGTATGGTAGCCTGCTGCTGTTTCACAAACAAGGAGAACACCAGTATTCAGTACCTGCTGCTGTTTTTATGTTTCAGCTGTTTATTTAAATGTCTTGCCTTAAGAGTTGTGATTTCCTTTTTGAGCTGTGTGTTCCGAAGTCTCAAACTGACCTGTCAGTGTTTGTCCCTCACCAGACAAGATTCCTAACAACAGTATGCGGATTGTTATGGAATCTGATTCGAGGAAAAGACCGGCTGTCTCCCATGATGGAGGCCTCCCCTCCAAGAAACCTTGGTTTGACAAGTAAGACACCTTTTTTCCTTTTAATATAAAAATAAGTCATATGCTGTCTCTAAATCCATTGGTTGAGTAAATTTGACAGAGGTATGTTTAATTCCATCCTCACTGAATTGTTTAATAACTTCTCTTCTCTGCTCAGACCCAACTTTAACAAACCCAACCACCAGGGATACCACAAAAGAGCTCCATTCTCTCCTAACACCAAGCTGCTTGTTCGGCAAATTCCCCCCGAGCTCAACAACATCAGCAAACTCAATGAACATTTCAGCAAGTTTGGCACCATCGTCAACCTGCAGGTCAGTCCCTGTTGTGTTATAGACATGAAAGTCAAAGCTTTGATTGGTAGTAGTCAATAAAATATGTAGTTACTGTGTAGTGCAAACAGTGAAGCAGTACAATAGGTAGGTAATATATGAACACTTTGTATGTCTGAGTGTTAAGGAGTTTCCAAACAACTTCAGTATTGAGTTTGACACATGAAAGAAGTAGGGGTTTAGATTTAATCTCCGTTATTGGATTTTAAAAATTGTAATTATGTGGTTGAAATTAGGCCATTTACACGCTGCTTGTGCACCCACCACTGTCAATGTAACTGTCTCACAGTACTATTTTTATTTCGTTTTACAGGTGGCCTACCAGAATGATCCAGAGGGGGCACTGATCCAGTTTGCCTCTCCAGATGAGGCCAAGCGGGCTATGCAAAGCACAGAGGCTGTTCTCAACAACCGCTTCATCAGGGTGCACTGGTTTCGTGATGATGGGAGTGACGGCCCGGGCCAGTCTCACTTGCAGCAGCAGCCTCAGCCACAGCCAGCCATGGTAAAATTTGATTTTAAAACTGTCATTCATATCATGTTGTGAAATGCTTTGTCTTACTACAATCAAAAATGTGACGGTAATTGCCTGGTGAATCTAGAGCAAATATCTTGCAATAAGATGCACTTGTGAATGAACAAATTGATTCCGTGTGATTATTGAAACAAGTCAAGTTGCATTTGAATTTACTTTGATTTGCTAAAAAGAAATATAGAATTTTGAGGCTAAATTAATGGTTTAAGCCAAAGTCTTGCCCAAAAAGGCACTAACAGTTTTTGCAGTGAACCTTGCATTTCTGGGAACATTTTGTAGTTTGCTGGTGCCTTGTACTTATGTTAATGCATAAGTGGCCCAATGTAAATAACATCATACAACATGATGTTGATATTTTAAGTGCAGCACCAGTAAAGATCCATAGACTTTATAAACACTGTGTAGAATACAACAATATGGTTTTGATGTTAGTTCCCTGAGAATTAAGGCTTCTTTTTAGACTAACTGTTGTTTGGTAACATACAGCAGTCATCTCTTGAATAGAGAAATCCATCATAGCAGGGACAGAGATACCAGTTCCACTGCTATCTTCGGCCTGAACAGAGCATAATTCAGTGGATCCGCAGCTTGCTTTGTTGCTGATCTGTCTGTGTTGCTGTTTGAAATGTATACCCTCCTCAAAAGTGTTTTTGATCATTTGTAAAACTTGGCATGGCACACCGCAACATTGTTCTTCCTCGCATTTTGTCTGTTGCATTAATGCCAGCGCTGCCTCCACGTAGAGTTACAGTACAGAGAACTGCTCCCTCTGAGTGTTGTTGTGAGTAATTCTAGGAGACGTAAGAAGTCAGTAAATAAAGTACATGATACATATGCACCTGAAAGTTCAGCACAACAGTAAATCTGGAAGATTAAGCATCAGAATTGTTGTCTGACAGTGGCTATGTTGAAATGCACTCCATTAATCCTGACATTACGTGATTAACATATTTGTCATTCAGCAGCCTTCAGCCACATCTCTGAAGCAGTCTGTCAAAGATCGCCTCGGACCAATGCTCCCCGTAAATTCTGAGCCCCCCCAGGACTCCAGCGTAGCCTCTCAGGTGTGTGTGGGGGTGATGGTGTTGAGGGTTTTTTGCATATACTTGTCAGCATGTGCAGAAGGTGTGTATAAACACTATGCATTTTTTTTCCCCAATGGTGCAGAATCCTTCTAAAGTGTCAGTGAAGGACCGTTTGGGTTTTTCTTCCAAACCGGCAGCTTCTGTTGAAAAAGTAAGCGTCCATTTTCTTTTGGAATTTCTGTCCTTCTATTTCAAATTGTGTAAATGTTACATGCTATCACGTTTCACCCCTTTTCAGGTGTTCTCAACATCCATGGGCCTCACAAAGACTGTATACAATCCTGCTGCCCTGAAGGCAGCCCAGAAAACCTCAGAGGAAGCCCTGAAGAAGAAACAGGTGAGAGGAGAAATGGAGGGAGTGGTGGGAAAGAGGGAGGGGAGAGATTCAGAAGTAAGGCCACAATAGGATAATGAAATGGGAGCAAGCAATTGGGATTCTCCTAATAAGCACATAATTCCATTCACAGGAAGCTCTAAGACTACAGCAGGATGTAAGGAAGAAGAAACAGGAAATATTGGAGAAGCATATTGAGACACAGAAGGTAAGATGATCTGGAATAGAGGTTTTAATACACTTTTCATATATTCAAGTGTCACTATCACCTCTCAGCATTTAGAAGCTAAATGTCAGTGTGTGAGCTGTGAAAGAGATCTGCCTCACCGTTTAAGCAAATGGAGGCCACAGAGTCTAACAGAGTTTGTTTATTTGGATTTTACTGACAGTTTTTGAAAGGTGTGTGTGTGTGGGATCTGTGACTCATGCACTGTATCATCATAGTAAATAACTCCATAAATTATCCAAATTTTCACCACAATTTCAAATCTTACAGTTCGACCTGCGGCTGATGGTGTGTGCTTCAAGTACTCTTTTTCGAAGGGGTTAATACAGAAATGAAATGTGTAACTCTCTTGGTTTTCTGCTCCCGTCCTCCACAGCTCCTGATATCCAAACTTGAGAAGAACAAAGCAATGAAGGCAGAGGATAAAGCCAAGATCATGGAAACTCTGGGCATGTTAACCAAGAGCATCACAAAACTTCAAGAGGAGATAAAGGGAATCCCAAGCAGCAACAACCTTCTACGCACTGCCAAAAGCAAGGCCCAGGTAGTGTTTTCTCCCAGCTACAACCATCCATATAAGCCATAGACACCCATACAAAAAATCCCACTCATCAAAAGCCGATAGACTGTGATAATCTTTTGATTTTGATTAAAACTTTTGAGTTTTCTTTTCGGCTTGCTTTGGATAGAAAGCTGGTTGTACCTCATTTGTACCTCAGTTATACATAGTATATGCTTCCTTGCTCTGCTTTCTGGTTTTAGTTAGTGATATGTAACCAGCATTTGGTTCATAGCTCTCGATTTGTATTTAACCAGCTTTTACTCTGCTATTTTATTGCTTTGAGTCTTTGTTCATCTAAAAGTACTAAGTCAAAGGCAACTGAATTTTCTGTTTTTCAGTATGTCCAGTTGCCCTTGACTTATTACTTCCATCTTGCAATGTTGTTTTTCCTGATGTGAGTTAATAATATGTTCAGGCACAGAAGGAACTGCTGGATGCAGAGCTGGACCTGTACAAGAAGTCTCAGGCCGGAGAGGACACTGCTTTGTTGAAGATCAAGTATACCCAGCTGCAAATTGAGGTATTGACTTGACCTTGAAAGACAACTGTCCCTCAAGTTTGAAATCAAGTTCTAAAATGCTACTTACACAGCCGCCACTTGAGGGCACTTGTGCTCTTGTAACCCCAAGTGATCTGTTGCCGTTATAACTCCGCATCTGTAATTATGTGTTTCAACATATCAGCCGGGTATTTGTGCTCCATTTGACTTCCTTCCATCCCCGGTTTTTCTTTTAATCCAGGCAGCTAAAAGGGGACTCCTGTCACCAGGACGAGGCCGGGGGGTCCATGCTCGGGGCCGTGGTGCTCTCAGGGCCCGGGGAAGGGGCTCCAGAGGACGGGGAAGAGGTGTGCCACTGCATGCAGTTGTGGATCATCGACCACGAGCGCTTGAGATTTCTGGTTTCAGTGAAACAGACCGTGTGGACTTGCTTCCACACTTTGCTGTAAGTCGGTCTTAAACTACTGAGAAAATGAGATGTGATGTCCACAATTGAAGCAGTGCGACCTGCAGAGGACTCTGTTAAAGGGCACCGTTAGCTTAACCATTGAGGAGGTGGACATTTAATGGTTGCCCCTCAGTCAGGACATGATAAGTAAAACTTTCGGCTACTCCCTCATCTTATTTTGGATTGAGGCTGTTTGTAGTGTGGATCTACGAGTAATTTTTACACGTATCACTTTTTAAATTTTTTTTTTAATTTTTACTATTTGTCGTATACCTCAAAGTGACAACATGAATAAAGATTTCAGTTAAAACAATATATAAATAAACTGGGTTGTATAGTTACTCAGCTAATAGTAATTATGTTGGATGAACACATGGATTATAATTACTGTCATTACTCCTGAGTTTAACGGCAACGATACTAGCACCAATCGTGTAATCTCAATTTAAATGCAACAATGAGAATGAGGTAAAGCAGCTGCAATATGTAAAGCAACTTGTAGAAGAAAACAGCACCTTAACACTGAAAGAGTCGCCTAGGATTTGTTTTGTAATACCTCACTGGGTACCTGCAATGACAGAAGATACATAAGAATTTCTTTAAACTGTTGCACAGGATTGAGTGTGTTTTGTAAAGTGACCAAAATATTATGTGCTCTCCATTTTGAAGCAATTCGGAGAGATTGAAGATTGCCAGATCGATGAAAACAACCTGTCCGCAGTCATCACTTACAAGACAAGAGCAGAGGCAGAACAGGTGAAGCACTTCTTGATTTTTTTTCCTGACATTCTAACAGTGAAATGAGCCTGCCACTTTTTGGACGCTGGTTATGTACTGTATTGTCTTGGCCAGGGCACAGGCAGTTGCGGTCAAGTTTGTTAGTGTCACCTGACACCTGACACACCTGCTTTCCCCTTCTGCTTTCTGTGTTGTCCACCTGTAGGCGGCTCTTCATGGAGTGAGATTCAACAACCAGACTTTACGCCTGGCGTGGCATAAGCCTGTCACGACGCTCAGTACCGTGGATGCTGAAGAGGCAGAACCAGAAGAGGATGAGGTTTGTGGGCATTTCTCATTTTGCATATACTTGCATTTTTCTCTATAGTAGCTGAACAGGGCTGTTGATTTTGTGTCAGGTTTTCTGTAAATATGATAAACATTAAGGAGAGAGGTCGGGCAGGATCGATTGTCTTTCTTCCAGTGCTATCTTTCAAGCTGGTATAAAGACTCATGAGGAAGTATTTAATTTAGTGGGGATATTTGGACGTTCTCTGCTCAGATCTTATCAGTAGAGCTTATTTATTGTTGTTTTTACATTTATAGAACACAAGAGGGAGCCATTACACATCACAGCTAGGATTGTCACGTGGCTTTTGCATGGCCACTTATACTTTCATTAAGCAGTTGGTCTGTCTGCAGCATGATAGCTGGAATTTAGTCCCTCCTGAGACCTTTTAAATACATGGTGCAAGTTGAGCACCGCTGGTGCTCAAAGTAAAAGGTCTTTCCAAATTAAATTGCTTATCATTCACTGTAGAGAGCACTAATCTTTTTTTTTTTTTCTCTTCCCTTCTATCAGTACCCGGAAGAGTCGCTGAGTGATGATGCCCTGCTGCAGGATGATGATGAAGAAGAGGATGACAATGAGCCTCGCTCCTGGCGCAGATGAAGATCAGTCAGATGCTCTTCCCTGGCTGAACTGGTGTGGAAGACGAGCAACAACTTCATAAGATTTCAATGCCTGTTTATAAATCAACAAGGCACAATTTCACTTTGGCTAGACTTTTTTTTTTTTTTTTTTTTCCCCGCCTCTGAAATATGTAACCGGCAATAGAACCATGTGTGAGTTTGATTATTTTTAATGTGTGTACCAGATGCAACGATGGTGAATTTTTTAATGCTCTTAATGTAGAACTAGTTCTGTTTTTTTTTTTTTTTTTTAAATTTCAATTTTGTTATTTTGGTTCACAAAACAGAAGCAGTTTGTCTGGACATGTGACAGCTGATCTTAAAGACACATACTTTGTTGAAATTTCGGTTTAGGAAAACAAAACCTATGTTGTAATTTAACTGAATGACAGACTGTAGCTTTTGCAGAATAGTATTAGGTTGACTAGTTTAAATGCTCGTGTAAATATTTTATGTCTGGGTTTAAAAGGATTTGTATGAAAGCTTGGCTTTTCAGTTCTTGGCTTTACTTTGGATTGTACAAAAAAATAAAGAATTGAAATGGTCTGAAAATATCCTGCCAAAAACAAAAACAGAAAAAAAAAACAAAAAAAGAAAATGTGGCAGTGAAAAAAGAAGACTCATAATAGAGCTGACAAAAGACCATTTCAAAAAACAAAAAACCTTCCTCTTCCCCTAAAGAGCAAATATTCCTACAAAATTCCTACTTCTTTCAACACTTTTTTTTTTTTTTTTTAATTTTGGATCGGTAAGGTAACCAAATATATAGCAATGATTTCCATGCCAAGGTAAGAACATGACATAATGTGACAGAATAATTTTGCAAACTTAAAACTAATTCTAATTATTGGATCACCAGAAATATATACGACCTAAATACCAAAACAACAATAGCCAACAACCTTTGTTTTCTTTTTGTTGCAGGAGCTGCCAGCAGTTTCCAGCTACAACTCTTCTTTCTCCACGAGGCTTCGACATTTTAGAATGTGATCTTGTATTTACTGTAACACACTTTATTTGGTGCCAGACTAAGTCCTGCTGTATTAAAAAAATATATTTTTTTAAGATTGATTAAAGTGTTTATTATTTTGCTAATGTGTGCGAATTTTCTGCTGCTAGTTCTTGAGCCATGTTTCATCTGTGGGTAAATGAAAGGCAATGAAAACATTTTGGGGAAAAAAAAGCTATTGAAAATTATTTGCCAAATTTAGACAAAGTTGAATAGTTTCAGTCTTTGAGAACCTGGTTAAATTACCTAGCGTGCCGTGACACAATTGACACGAATACTGAGCACTGAGTCAGAGTGCACAATAACAGGACCCTGAGACTGAAGCAGCTAAATGGAATTCAGCCGTCAATTATTTTATTATCGGCACATGTGCTTTTCCACCTAACAAGGGTTAATACTTGACTTTACAGCTGGACACCCTTCCTTCAAACCAGAAGTGAATATGAGTCTTGGTTTTTAGGTAGAAGGGATTTCGCTTCCTGCAAGGGCCAAGTATACACCTGCAGAGAGGCTCTCCACAGTACAGGTCCCGAAGTCTCTCAGCTTTGAGTGAGAGAGAACAAATAACCCAATCAGTGTCCACCACTTCAGTGTAGCTGGGCCACCCCTGGTGCCTGTCAGGCTTGCAGAGATAATTGTGAGAAATCAGATTTTGCTCTGGTAGAATACTTGCTGTCACCACCAAAAATACCTTCCCTCATCCTTCCGTATCGCAGTCTGGGTGCGTTAAATGCCCCCTCCTGGCATCTCATTTACCTACTGTGGTGCCACCAAGCTCACAGAAGCATTGTTTGTTTTTCCTGCGTCCTTGTGAATTTGTGTCAGGAACCTGTGGCTCGTATTTGTTGTGGCACTGGTGCGATTGACACGAATACCCGCATTTCCTGACAATTGTTTAGTTGCACTTTGTGGAACAGCTACACAAATAAATGTGTTACAGAAAATTTGGGGCCGTGCCCCTTGTCGTTTACAGCCACTTCAGTGGCGATGTGACCAGCACGCAGGAATGTCTGAGAGCTCTGCCTGCCTCCCTTTGTGTCTCAGTGGCCAGAAGACGTTTATATGCTCTGTGTGAGCTAAGAAAATATGGGCTAACAAGTTTACAGCATCTGTGTCATCCATTATATAAATCTTTACTTTCTGATTTGTGTCAAGGAGACAAATGGCATGAAAATTTGGAATGAGCTATAACTTGATTTTTCTTTTTCTTCCTTTTGTGTGTGTGGACAAGGCAGATGAAATCGAAAGTACGTTTCACTGGGGGAAAATGAAACGTGTGTTCAAATTCTCACGTTTGTTTGCTTGGAGATTTGCTGTCTGTTAGTGAAAGTGATTGTAGTTTCTTTTGGAAGCCCTCAGGGGCTCCAGAAGTCGGTCGTATGGATATGCAGCAGCTAGGAAAATGCATAACATTATGCCCTTCTAACGTATTTATTCAGATTCATTTGAATATTATCGCTGCATTTTCTCAACATGAAAACAGTGCTGCATGCCAATTAATACCAATTACCACTTAACCAATTTTGTAGAATAATGAGTACAAAATTCATCCTAATGGATGGATAATGGGCTAACATAACGTTTTGGTCACTTACTGTATGTCACTTATCCATTTAAGGTGAAAATATAAGGAAGGTGTTTCTGATCTCAAATCAACAGCGACCCCTCCCAACACACTGCTCTACGCTTTCACGTGCCTTGCCCCCGTCACTACTTCTTTGTAAAACCATTAATATTTTATGTGATCATGGGCCTTCATAAGCAAATTTCAGTCCCTGGCAAGTTGAGCAAAAGCATGATTAATTTAGTATTTATAACCCGACAACCCTTTTAAACAACACAGAGCCCCCGGCCACAAAGCGAGGCACAGTTTGAGACACAACTAGCAGCCTCTAAATCATAATCAGCAAAGTCATTCAGTATCATTTGAGTTTGGGGACACATTTTTTTTCCTGTAACACCAACTGCAGTTTTGGTGTGCAATCAGTGCCTGTGTGAAGAAAGCAGCCTCAGTTTTAAAAATTTCACCAGTAAAATTTAAGATTACATAAAAGAAATCTTGGTTAATACTTAGCTGCAAGACAAAAACACTATTGATTCTTAAAAAAAAGAAAAAAAGAAACCCTTTCCATTGTCCTCAGTTTTTTGGGAAATACTGCGGTGATAGACTTAACAAAGACCTTTAACCTTGTCTGCTGACCACAGATCCCAGGTAACTCTGCAACTAAGGAAATGCCATCAATAAATGAAGACATGGTGCAGCAACCAGAGAGCTGCAGCTATTCTGTTTACAACTGAAAACATGGCAACACTGGGGCCAGTACATCCTTCATTTTTACTTTTTGGTCTCAGTCTCTATTAAAAAACAGCTTTAAATTTTTTTGGTTTGTTTTTTTGCATTTTTTTGGTTTGTTTGTTTGGTTTTTTTTTGCATTTTTGGGGAATAATTCTTGCCTTAAGGTGCAATATGTAGGCTACCGTATGTGTGTTGGTTGTTTTTTTTCAGTACTTCTCATTATATTTTAGGGACATATTGAGAAATAGTTTACTTTCACTATAATTTCCTAACTTATATTCTAATTTATGATCTAGAAAAAATAAGAATGAAAATTCTGCTTATTTGCTTCATTTTTACCACATTTATCTCTCCAGCTACTGTATCAACTTTGTCAACAGTTCATTGGCAGAATACTAACTGCAGGGATGGAAGTAGTATTTAGACCCTTTAAGTAAGTAAAAGCACCAGTACAACAATATAAAATTACCTAATTACATTTGCAAGTTCTGTAGTATTATTGGTGTTATTATTATTAGCAAAACACAATTTCAGTATCAAAAGAAGAAGGACTCATTCAGCATACTGGCCCTTTTTCTAAGTGTTTATTATTACATATTATATATTATGATATAATATGAATATTTTGTCCTTACTCTTTACTAGTGTAGGCCAGGAAATAGGGCCACCTAGAGTTGTGACTTCTGGTGGTGATGTTATACGCTGCTCATTACTTTATTCATATTGTTATTTATTGTCTATGATTAGGATTGTGCCAATTCCTGGGCCTGTACTTTTGGTTGCTGATTTGTTGGTTTTCTGTTGTTTCTTGTGTGAATTGACCACATGGGCCTCTGTAGTAATTGCATCTCTCAAAACTGCTATTTGTGATACTTGATGAAAAAAAAAGGTCACAAAGAATAATATAATATTGGATTATTATGTTGTACATTTTTTTTACACCTTAATGCAGGCTACTTTTGGGTAGTTTACTCTGTAAAGAATGCAACATATGAGCTCATTATATGCTTTGAAAAGTCTGAAAAGTAACTATAGTTGCCATATAAATGTTGTGGAGTAGAAGTAGAAAGTAGCATAAAATTAAAATACTCAAGTAAATTACAAGTACCTCAAATTTATACTCAAAGTCGAGTATTTAGCAGCTAAAGAACCAGATATTTCCTTCAGGAGTTGGTAGAGATTAAAAACAGAGCTACAAGAGGGTGAATATTAGACTTACATTCACCAAGTGGACACAAACACGACTCCAAATGAATGATAATGGTGATCTGTAACTGCTGGATGTGCAATTAAGCAACTGTTTGCTAAAAAAAATTTAGCAGATCAACTTAAAAGACCATAATATGTCAATGTTGTGTCCACAACTTATTACTGCTGCGCCCAACTGCCATAATAAAATTGGTTTTTGCAGGTTCCAGTACAAAAGTTGCAGGTCATACTCCTGTTTGTGGTATGACATGTTACAAGGCCAAATCTGCTGTCCAGGGATGAAACCCAGAGGTAGCTTTCATTTTACAGTACGTTTGGAGTAGCTCCTTTGACATAAAAATTTGCATGACTAACAGCCAACGTGGAGACATGTCATGTGACTAGACACTGCGAGTGGCTCTGTGGTACCTTATCTGTAGTCTCCTCTTCCCTGTTAGGATGAGCGTTACGGCCGTATGTCATTATGAAATCTAATTAGGCTACACACTAACATGATCACTGTACAGTTCAACTTCATTTAAGAGAATCTCGGCGCGAGCGCTGCTGGACCCAGCAGGCCCCTCCCTCTGTCCTCTCTCTTGTCATTGACTGGTGCAATGATTTGCAGCACGTAATCCAATGCTCTGTGACAGGTTGTAACTGAGGTTAAAGATGGCAATTTAATTATGTGTCAGAGGTCACATTAAAGGCTGACCCTTGACCCATAGCCACTAGACTCTGCTGATTAGTGGCAACCTTATGCTATTGATTAAACTGAGAAACATAACAGACAAATACGGGTGCAGAATAATAGGTAGCTGGTACGGGGATCTGTGGTTTTCTGAGGTCTCTAAAATGGGAATGTAAGAATCCGTAGCACCCTATCATGCCCACCTTTTCCAGATTGATTTGCTAGCACTGTGCAGTATATGGTTTGGCAAAATACAGCCTTAAAATTTTGTATAGTATTTACTAAGATGTGTGTGGACATCAAAAATGTATGGCCTTTATTCTTTATGTATGGATTTTTAAAAGATTTTCTGCACGTGCGTCATGTATCAAACCATCAAACAACAACAGTCTTGATTCAGGAAAGAAAGGGACAAAATAACTTGTCATAAAACACTATCCTGAAATCCCGAAGCAAATGGAACTTCTCTCATTTCACCGAGTTAAAAAAATACTTTAATGGAAAGACCCCATTCAATAGTTTGATTAATATTCACAGTTTCAATTTAATACACCTAGACGGAATCAATAGCAGAGAACCTGTCATGGCCTATTGCCACACATTCAGAAAGCTGATGAGGCTACAGCGTCTTTATTAGGTTCCAATGAAACACAAAGCACAAGAAAGCAAAACCACGGTTATAGGCCAAACTCTGTAGTTAATGTGGAATCAACAAACTCAACATGATGCACGGCCAACAATTGGCCAAGCCTACATGACTTCTAACACCTGAACTGGGCTTCTGTTTCAATCCTCATCCTGAACCATGGGTTGTTTGAATTTAGATGCCTTGGAATTTATAAGAAGCAAGCTACTGTAACAGTAAATTCATTTTTAGGAAATACACGTATTCACTCTCTGGGAAGGAGAAGATCAATACTGCCCTACAAAGGGAAAATGCAATAACTACACATTTGGTCAAAACTGAGTTATAACCAGTATCTGACTTTTACTACATACAGATATTATTATGCCAAATATTATGCCATAGAAAATATGCAATTTCTCTGAAAACAGCTTTTTAAATTTGGAGTAACAACGAAACGGACCTAAAACCAGTATCTGCGCCTCTGCTGTGTAGTTACTGTGCCGTGGCTTGGTAATCTGTGAGCTGTGGGGCTCATCGCTGCACTCACGGCACTCTCTGCCGTAGAAAGATAGCTAACTGCACAGCTGAAGAGAGAGGGCTTTATCAGGTGAAGGCTAGCTTGTCGAGTAGCTCACTTACTAAAAAAGGCGGCGGCTAAATCAGTTCATGATAGAGGAAAAAGAGCTAAGCTCCCGCTAAAGGTAGCTAGTCTAGCAGATCTCAGTAGCTGTCTCATTTTTGGAGTCTAGCCAATTTCATGTGATTTATTGGTTACGCCATCTTCAAAATCTCATACTTAAATAATGTATTATATTGATTTCAATATAAATATTAACTGATGGAAACCCCTTCCTGTTAGCTATGAATTGTAAATAATACTCAAACAAAAAGTTTTTTTTTTTTTTTTTTTTACAACAAATTAGTTCAAATGGATAAGAAACCGGTGGGCACATATTTTTGTTGGTGGTTACTTTGACTATTCCCTGAAGACCATCCAAACGCAGAGTTGTGGGGAATAATCAGCCTAAAATGACATAAAGTTAAAGCATTACAACCTTTCTATCTGTTTTACAGTTTGTTGTTTATCCTGAAACCTCTAATCCCTTTTTCCTCAACTTCACTGATTCTGTACTGTACTCAGAATACCACTCTCATATCAATCCATTAAATTTAGGGCTACAGCCAACCATTTCGTGCAGAGTAAGAATATACCACACTAGATGTCAGTCAGATCGTTATGTTTGATTGGTAGATAATTAAAAAAATGACTCTTTGAACCATGCCTTCACCATGAGAATGTACATTCATGGCATGTCAGTGTAGCAGACCAGCCGATTTGTTTTCAAGATAAATAACCTAAATGATTTGTTTCGTATATTACATTTTGTTTTTTGGGTAAAATGAATGTGGCTCTGATTTATTTATAATGCTATGAATGAGTACAGAGTTGTTCTGTTGTGTCATTATGCCCCTGGGCGCAAGCAAGACTAACATTTCTATAGTCAGCCATATATGCAAATGATAGGGCAATTGTAGATATACAAATATGTACCCATGGTCCATGCGGCCTAATGGCCTCCCTCCCTCTGGCCAGCTCAATGGCTCATTTAGATATCTGCTTGGTTTATTATGTGAATAAGTTACGCCTGGCTTGTTACGACCCTCTAGGTTCCTGTTTCTGCTGTGTAGCTGAGATGTGTGGTGCTCAATTAGGCTGCCTGGCTGGCAGAGTTAACCCTTTGTGCCAGATAAAATATTTTTTTCTCAGCCGAATGGGGTCAGTATGGTATGGGGAGGGGTTCCAGGCAGGGATCAAAAGATCAATCCTAATACAGTGCTACTAAGCTGACCTCTCAGATGTAATAAAGGCGCCATCTTTTACCCTTGGGGCCTATTCAGAGCCTCCCAACCCATGAACAAACCTGGTATCTTTAAATTAGCTGACTTGCTTGCCCTGCAGGTAATTGCATTAGTTTATCAATGTTCAACACAATATATTACTCACTCCAGCACCAGTAAGATCCTGGTGTTAATGTCCTCTGTGAGGAGACAGCAAAGCAAGGTCTTTGTGTTTATGTGTGTCTCTTTGCAAATAAAGAAAAGTAAACACGATGACACCAAGAAGGGAAATTACAGTTTTATTGCAAGTGGTAGGTTTTATCTGTACAGGTCTATAGCCAGGGTCTCATATGTGCACAGTTGGACCCAATTATAACCATACATTTCACTATACATGAGTGTACATCCATATTGCAATATCCATATAATTTACCGGTGACCTTACTGTTGCCTTTGAGGTGTCAGATTAACTTTTCCTTCTTCTTGTATGTCTATCTCAGCTTTTCTCCACTCTCTGTCGGTGATCATTATAGTTCTAGCACTTACTTTAGAACTTTATGTGACAGCAGACTTATTTGCCTTAATAGGTGCTTAAATCAGATTGTCTTTCATTACACTAAAAACAATATTACTGTCTGTACTTTTCGATGGAGTTCTCTGGCCAGAGGCTGATGCGTGGCTCCCTCACATCTGTATGCATTATGGATCTGTCTGAGGTAATAAACAGGCCCTGCTCTTATTCCTGCTTCCTGGTATCATTATTCCTTGCCCCTCAGATGGATTATAGCCCACTGTGCAACATGTAGATGAGTGGCGCTCCTCTGATTGCCTTATGGCCATCAAGCTTTGCATATTTACTGCCTATGAATCACAGTGCGCAGAAAACCCACAGCAACATATTCTGATCCTCCTCCCTCCTCCACATTTTACCCTCTACTATGTTTTGCACTTTGTTTCTGAGTCAGTCTCTCATTGACACTTCTTTTCTTTCAGCTGTCTTACTCTCACTACACCCCCCTTCTCTACCACTCTTCTTTCAGTGTCTGCCTTTCCCTATGCCTTGATCCTGCTCTATGCCTTCCCAGCTGCTTAATTAAAGCATGTATTATTAATACTGCTATATCTTTGTCCATCCTTCTTCCCTGTTCATATGAGTGCTATATTAAGTGTAAATTGTTTCGCTGTAATTCTCTTTTAATGTCCCTGTTATAATCAGTGTTTCTGGTGTGTGGAGGCAAGGGAGGAGAGAAAAAAAGAGCGAGAACGCGGCTGAGATCATAAGCTTTTACTGTAACTTACTGTTTGATGTGTGGCTTGCATACTACAGGCCCTGTAATTAGGTCTGTTTTACAAGTCAAATGTATATGGCGCCAATCTGCAAAATATGAGATTAATAAAAGAAGGTTGTCAGATGTGGCTGGTATGGTGTGTTGGCTGTCTCTGCTGAGCCCAAGGGAAAGAGCAGCACAATTCAGTGCTTACAGCCTTTTTTTTTAAGCCCTTTTTTTTTTTTTTTAATAACAGCTACCCAGTTATGGCCTGTGAAAATGGAACATAACTATGACTTAAAGACCTGCATGATTTGTAACAATCTGAGGTCCAATTTGATATTTTGTAGCTAAGATTTGTTAATAGCATCTTCTGTATTCAACAGGACATATCTGCCATACTCTGCCCTTTTTGTTTGCCTTTTGTGAACGGGTTAATTCACCACAAAAAAAAAAACACAAGAAAAACAACAACCAAAAAAAAAAAAAAAAACCCAAACAAAAACTCACTTCTCTGAATACTCCACAGACCATTCATGCATTATCCAAGCTAACTGGCTTTATGGATGGCAATGTTGGCCTGTGTGTTGGCCCACCACTTCTGTCCAGACTGAAATATCCCAACAACTATTGGATGGACTGCCTTTTTATTTTGTCACAGTCAACAGTCACGGTGCCCAGAGGAAAAATCCCTAAGACCTTCATGATCCCCTGACTTTTCCTCCTGTGCCATCTTGGGGACATTTGTGGTTTGGAGTGAAATGTCTAAACAACCACTGATTGGATCTCCATGAAATCTGGTACACACATTCGTGTTTCCCTCAGGATGAATGCTAATAACTTTTGTGATCTCTAAAGGTTTCATCTAGCACCATCATCAGGTAAAAATTTCAGTTTGTCCAATACTTTATGACCGAATATCTGGAAACCTAATGACATTTCCATCACCCTCAGATTTACTTAGTGTTGAGTGCTAATAAGCAAATGTTACCATGCTAACAAACTAAGATGCCGAACTTGGTAAACGTTATACCTTTTAAACAGCAGCGTGTCGACATTGTCAGTGGAAGCATGTGAGCATGCTGACATTAGCATTAAGCTCAAAGTCCTGCAGTGCCTATGTACCGCTTCACAGAATTGCTAGCATGGTTGTGCAGTTTAGTCTTATAGTAGTCTCTTATTTTGGATATATTTTTTAGCACTGTCAGCACCACAAATGAAATTTTGATTCACTTCCTTTGTATTGGCCTGGTGGCAGAAATCTCAGAGGGATATCTCAAAACCTGGGAAAACAAAACCAAAAGAGCTAGAATGGCTGAAGTCAGCGCAAATGGATGCTTTTAAGTAAATTGGGTGATTCAATCCATCTGAAGTGTCATCACACCTTATAGAGGGTTTTGCCAGTAAAGCACTGACCAATATGTATTATTAGCTCATGAGATTTCTGTCCCTTGTCAAAGGCACTTTCCTCTACCCTCCTGTAACCATTATTTCTAATGAAATGGTGTTGATGCTTTACCATTTATCAGTCACAGAAAGCTTGGTCCACCGTTATTGATTCAAGAAGGCCAATTGGCTGGCAGGTTGCCTCTAAACTGGACGATTTGAAACCTTCATTCTCCATTGTCACATGATGGTTGCAGAATGAGATCGTAAGAGGCTGAATGAGCGTAGTGGCAATAAATAAAAGGACCGAAATATAATCGGGAAGACAGACAGAGGCTGTCGATAGGATTGGCATCTCTGTTGTCCTCAAAGTGATTATCAGGGCAGGGATGATTAGCTGTGGTGTAAGGTACTGTAAAAGGGTGGTAAGAGGACATTTCCTCCTCATGACATGTCTTTGCTGAGACAGATGTTGCGCATGAGTAATGGCACAACTATCCTGTCACATACTGCAGAGGCCTGCCTGCCTTGCATGTAGCAAGTAGGTAACAGAGTGAGAGTTTGAGGGACCGTTAATATCGTAAAACAGTGTTTAAATATTTTAATTTCATTTGTCAGAGGGACCCCTCCCCTGCACTCCATTACCCTGACAACCATCCTTCATCAGCTGAATGAGTGCATTATTCATTAGCACTAATTATTTTCACATAACGTCTGCCCCGATATATTTAACCTCCACATTACACCCAAGATAATGGCCTTGTAAAATTGAATTGCGAGAAAGAAGTGGAGTTGGAAAGCTCATTTAAAGAACATAAGAGGGAGGAAAAAAGTGAGGGAGGTGAAGGAGGGGTTTTTGAAGCATCTGGAGTGGGGGGTTGACAGGAAGAGTGTTAAGCACTTTGGGACATGGAGGCCCAGACGTGATGGGACATTTGTTCCTGTCTCATTTGCATGCTAAGAGAAGAACCCGGTGGTTCTCTGTTGGGTTGAAGAGATACCCAAATGCCCTGTGGGCTAGAGGTGCCTTCCAGCCTCGGAGTTAAGATTAGCTCTCCCTGACCTGACACATGACCTCAACCATTAATATAAAAACACATGACCTGGGACAGGAGGAACAGAGAGCAGACAGGCAAGTCTTTGTCTCTTTCACCTTGCTTTCCCTGACTCTATCTCTGTTATCTCCTTCTTTACCTCCCTTCCTCCTGTGTCTTCATCTCTGCTTGCACCTCAGTTGTCCCTCCTCCACTTCTTCCTCCTCTTCTTTCTTTTGCTTTTTATTAAGCTACTTACCTGCAGAAGCCCAACTGATGATTGAAGTGGGGTTGAATCACCCACTCAGGCCTCTGCTCAAATTCCCCACTGAGAAGTGTTGACGTTTTCCAGTTGGACGAACCTCAAAACAAGCTGAGGACTAAGGAAGGCTTTATTCCTACTTTTCTTATTCATGAGATTGACATTCACCAGCATGGAAAATGTAGACACAAACAGGGCTTGCTGCTACACTTGCTTTATCTTGAGAGTTGTGACCCCATGCCAGTAGTTAAGCCAATCTCTCACCCATGCACAAACAAACAGAGGAGTACACAGAGATATGCATGCTAAAAAATAAACACTTGCACACACTCATGGGGACTAGCTTTCATGTATTAAGTTAAGTCAAGTAAGCTGCAAATGCTGTGTCGGGAAACAGCTGTACAGCAAGCTTTGATGAATCAATTAGCTGCAGTGATTTCCAGTTTTGATCAAAATATATTTGGTAATTTTTACTTTAACCCACCCCCATTCGGCATTTAGAAGCAGTATTTAATACATGGCATAACACATTATAATGTAGTTTTAAGCAGATTTAAGTCTATTAATGTATTTGTCAACAAGTAGAACTCCTCCTATAGGCACCCATAAGTCGAGGCTGGTGCATAAACAGATAATGAATGACAATATAGTAAGACAGAGTTGTAATGACTAAAAAAATGTTGGCAAACAACAAAAAATGTTGTACATCATTAAACACTTCAAAATTGTCTTTATATCTGCTTACAATGGCACAATAATGTGTTAAAAACCATTTAACTATACAAATATTCATATAGTGCTTATAAATGCTAAGTGGGATTTAGCAGGTTAAAGCAATGTGCTACCATATGTTCTTTCTGCAAATGCATAAGAATGATCACAGTCGCATGGAGGTCACTGCACTGAGTTGACTCATATTATTTTTCTAACAGTTTTTCATAAGCAGACAGCCATGTGTACTATATGCACTGCAAAGGAAAAGGGCTGCAACTGAAACTTTAGAAAAATGCCCATGACAATTTCCCAGTGTGCACGTCCTCAGATCGCTTTGTCTCTCTGACCAAAACTCCAAAACCCTCAGATGTTGACTAAAATGTAACACAAGAAAAACATCAATTTCTCACATTTGAAAAGCTGGAACCATCAAATGTTTGGTATTTATCAGCTGTGATATATAATAGTCGCTGATTCATTTTCTGTCAACTAACTCGATTAATTGACTAATTGTTTGAGCGCTATTTCTGACACTAAATTCATTATATTTTAATAACATCCCAGTAACATATTGTAGATTGTAAGACAGTAAAGTCTATATTTTTTCCCTGTGACATTAAAGAAAAAACATTTTTTTTTCTTTTGTTGTGCTTTCTTTCTTTGATTTCCTGAGTAATGTTGCAAACAGTGACTACGCTCCTCTTCAGGCTATGTGAGTGTGAATGTGAGTGTACTGCTTTGTATGCTTGATGCCGGGTAATTGCAGTTCATTTCAACTGGGGGAAAAATGTTATTCTCACGCCTTTCTGTGTTACGCCCAGGAGGCAGCATTCTCAATGTGTAAAGTATCTGTCTCTCTGACATTTAGATTTGCCTTTTAAAGATGACATTTTTCAAAACTGGCATTTCTTCATATGTTTTCTAGAGGCGACAAAATTATTCTTTTACATCCCAGTCAGAGTATTCATGTAAGTGTGTAATTTGTCCAACCTTAAGTTGTTTGGTTGTTTTGTTTTCCTTGGTAATGTTGATATTATTTCATGATATGTACTAAAATTGTGAACACTGTATGATACTGATATCAGTGTATGATAGTTGTACCTGTCTGATCATTATCTTTACTCGCATTGCCTAAAGAAACCAAGCTCTTTTTAGTATTTGCTTTAATTTTGTGCCTGAAATGTAAATGTGCATGAGTTACCATTTCTTGGCTGTGCTGGTGATGAGGCTGGGAGAATTCTAGGGCTCATCTGGAAAAAAAAAAAAACCAAACAAAAAAACCCCCCGCAAAGTGCACACTTGTCACATTCGTCATATGAGTGTGATTTATATGTGGCAAAAATAAGCCATGTGGCAACAGCTTAATAGGTGTGCATGGCAGTTGATAGTTTTTGGGTGTCTGACTGAGGATTAATGGTGTACTGAGTGCACACTTACCAAGCAGACATGCTCATCTTTGAATGACTGCTTTGAATAGCTGGAGATTTCCAATTACTGCACTCTGGTGCCTCACAATGAACCTTTACCCATTCTGCAAATGAGCATGCTATCTGTAAATAATTTCCTCAACAAAGATGGCGCTATGCATTATGAAATATTCAGAGCTCAATTTTCCTGCTCTATTAGACTTTGGAAAGATCCATAATTACATGATAATCCACAATGTAATTAATTTGGGGTACTTTGGGAATCTGAGTTCTCTTAACAGTAAAATTTTAAATATGGTGGTGAAATAGCATGAAGCCTGCTTTATGGCATTTGCAATTGTTTTTTGGGGATTATGTATGAGAATCTTGTTTTTTTTTTCACGAGGCTGATATCTTCAGGGTCATTCAAAAAGTCAGGACTAATGAGATACTGTAGCGAGACAGCTGATATATTGGCAGTTATTGTCGGGCAAACTTACAATCATACAGTACATAGAGGAACAGAGAGACAAGATTGAGGACAGTTATTACCAAAGTGCAGAAGTACCTAGACACATAAACCTCCCTCACAAGTGGCTGTAATATTCTGAGAATGGCAGGTTTATGTTAAAAACTAACAGCAGCCCACTACATTGTAATTTCAGTTATGGCATAGTAATAGAAGAGTATTAGAAACCAAAAGATGTGAGGTGGCGTTGGATTATGGCTTGCTGGCCAGAGATGTGGGTTAAAGTTCAGTTAATGTGCAGTACAACTCTACGCTTAGAAGAGGCATGTGTCAGATATATTGGCATTTTTAAAGGTAAACAGAATGGTTCTGTTGTATATGAAACAGAGGGACACTGGGCCAACGCGGTTATTTCCCATCTGTGCGAACATGCGGTACTGGTCCGCAAATGAGGACAAGTATATAATCTGCATGAGAGTTTACCCTGAATTGCGTGCCATAAAGAGTGAATGTGCGCAGTAACACATTTCCTGTGTAACTGCTGCCATATACTTGTAGAAGTTTTTAATGTATAGTACAATTTAGACAGCACTATCTCACCATAAGATATTCCAAGAAGTGGACCATAAAGAAAATCCTTAGCCACTGGCTTTAAAGCCAATAAAGTTAAATGGAGCTGCTGACATTTTTAGTATTGCATTATTGTAAGGCAGCCCTCCAAGTGCATGTGTGTGTGTGTAGTCGAGAGGCAGAGAGTGTCAAAACAGCTGTCAGTCACTGCGACAGAATGCTCAGCAAGATGACGTTAACGACGCTCTTGTTAAAATGTGAAGCCCGAGTGGTAACGGTGCCGAGTTTAAAGGCCAAAGCTGTCACAGCAGAGGAGAACAGAAGCGGAGCGGTGTGGTGGAGAGAAGTGTGGGAGGCTGCTGGAGTTCACAGACACACAACATGACAACAACTGAACAGGTGAGCCATGTTACACTGATTTGGATTTAATGTGGCTTCTTTGGCACTGATCAACAAAAAAAGTAATCTAAATTAATTACAAATATGAAATACAAAATACATTTTTGCAAAAGTATTTACCCCCTTCAGTAAGACACACCTAAGTCATCACTCGTGCTGCCAAGTGGCTTAAGAGGTCACATCATTACTTAAGCTGGGATCATCTGCGTGTAGTCAAGGTTTCAGCTGATTGTAGTATAAATACACCTGTATGTGGAAACTCAAATTTTCCATGTCACTGAACACACCTTAGAGTACAGTTAAATTAAAGATCAAGAAATGGAAAGATCTTGGCACAGCTGTAGATCAGCCCAACACAGACCGTCCTCAAAAACGGAGTAAGCATGCAAGAAAGAGACTAGCGAGGGAGCACCCGGAAGACGTACAACAACTCTGAAGGAGTTACAGGCCTCAGAGTAAATGCACTGCACTTACATTGCGCTTTTCTAGTCTTAGTGACCACTCAAAGCGTTTTACATTACATGCCACATTCAAACATACATTCATAAAGCGCTTTTTCTATACATACAGTGCCTTCTACACACACACACACACACACACACATACACTCACACACCGTTGTTACATCGGGGGCAATTTGGGGCTCAGTATCTTGCCCAAGGACACTTCGTGTCTTCGTGCAGACTGGAGGGGCCGGGGATCGAACCACCAACCTTCCGGTTAGTGAACGACCCTACGCTCTCTCTGCAGCAGGCAGAAGGTTTAATAGAGCCAAATGCAGCAAAAAATACAGGGAAATCATCGAGGAAAACCTGATGTAGTCTGCAAGAAACCTGCAACTTGTTTCCCAGAAAATCAATGAGCCCAAGCATAAATGCCAAGCTACATAAGATTCATTCTTTTGTCCACTTGTGGGCAGTAGAAACTAGTTGTGAACACTGACATACTATATTATTGCCTTTTATGTGGACATGGCAAACCTGTTAGCAAGCATTTGCTTATTTACACATCAAGCAGTTACGGAGTAACATCATCATTCATTTGGGGTTGTGTTTGTGTCCACCTGGTGAAAGTAAGTCCAATATTTCGGCTCTGCTTTTTCGCTCTACCAACTCCTGAGAGAAATATCCGGCTCTTTAGTTGCTAAATGCTCCGCTGTGTTCACCAGTTAGTTGCTAACTGTGTCTTTCCGCCGTTTAGCCGCTGCCTGCTGCATCCAAAAACAATGCTGTGAGCGACCGAGAGTGAACCAAAACAGTTCAGCTGTGGTCCAGACAGCTACACTATGTCCTGAAACTCGCTATAAAGCTCTGTAAAACCGAGGCCAGCAGCAGATTCAGTTGATTACTCTCTGTGGGTTCATCACTATGAGTGACCCCTTTCACACTCTAACATTGTTTTCAAATTGTCATGTGATGCATTGTTATTACGAAAATGTCGATTATAGCTGCTTTAAAAACAACAATGGTGGTGTCATGGAGTGGCGGAGTCAGAGTCCAGCTCTCAGTCCAATCAAGAATTTGTGGCTGCGCTTGAAAAAGGCTTTTCATCCACAATTCCCCTGCAACTTGACACAGCCAGAGCAATTGTTTGCAAAGAAGAATGGGGATAATTGCAGTGTCCAGATGATATCTGATAGACACCTGTCCACACAGACTCAAGGCTGGAAATTGCTGCCAAAGGCGCATCCACTAAATACTGACTTGGAGGGGGTGAAACAAGTATTTTGTTTATTAATTCATCATTAATTTAGATCACTGTGTAGAGATCTGTTTTCACTTTGACATTAAGGGTTTTTTTTGTGTTGATCAGTGCCAAAAAAGCCACATTAAATCCACTTTGATTAAACACCTATAGTACATCTATCTCTGCATCTATGAATTAGGTAAAATGAACAGATCTGTAGTAATACATCAGGATGGAAGGATATAGGAAGATGCTACCGGTTTTCAGTGTATAGTACATCCAGTCTGTTGTTAACAACATTAATCATTTCCCCCCGAAAAAAAGACATTTTTGTCAGTGTAATCAAACCCTGATGTTCCTCATTTTCTCAACACCATTTTGTGATGAATTTCCATCTGCAAAGTATTTCCGAATACTTTGCCCAAGGAGGTGTAATTTAAATAATATCAGTCACCGTGCTGCTGCCAGAATAAGAATTATGTCCACACTAATATCTCATCTGACACGCAGCAGAGGAAAGACTTTCCTCCTGAATAACAAAAGTGCAATAATTCACCCAATGTTATTATCAACCTAATTATAATGGGGAATATAGTTGAGTTCCTTTTTCCTGCTTGGGTTCAGAACAAATTAGCAAAATGATCAGTTATGTTAATCTTGTTCAAAATGGCCGATTATCACGCACATAAAGACCCCAACAGAGGTGTTTCATGTTTTTAAATTAGAAAATGGTTCAAATGAGGCCACAACCTAAAACACATACTCTCTCCCTGGTCTCATTTAAGGGTGACATGAACCATACAAATCTTAAACACTCATATGAAATTTATCATAGTATGCAAACTAACCACACACCGAGAGTCATCGTATTTTCCAGACATATTTTTATAATTATATCACTATAACAAATTTAATGAGAGCAATCAGCTCTGAACATTTTTGCCTCCAAGGAAGCAGAGGTCCCAGTCAGTCACAGAGCTACTTCTTGGTCATTCTTTATTAATTTGCAGAGTGTGTTCACCGGGTGTCAGGGTCCTGGCAGTGTCATTCCCCAATGATTCCTATCTTCAAGCCCGCTGCACGAGGGGGGCCCTAATTAGACTCTCATGTGTATTTAATGGACTTGCTTCCTTTGGTCCTGTGAGAGAGCGCCTGATACTACAACCTCTGTATGAAGGTGCCTCATGAACATGCAGAGGGACTTCGGAGGAGGACTTGGCATGATATGTGTGTGTGTGTGTGTGTGCGTGTGTTTGCATGTGTGTGTGCGTGCGTGTGTGTGTGTGTGTGCACGCACTTAACAGGGCCAAAATCTGAAGCCAAACTCCAATTTTCGATGTCATTTTTCTGGCTTTGTCCATTCTTAGATCCCGGGCCTTTTCGAATCTGTGAAGCACATACAAGCAAACATACCTGTCATTGTCATCCTTTAAATGTTCTTCCTTCCATGCATTTTTTAAACTTGTGTTGACATTGGCTTTACTACCACTCTACCTTTACCACTATGCATGAAAATGAAAATAATAATGGCAAGGTCAACCATTTTTTTTTTTTTTTAATACCTTAAATATTTTTTCTCTTCTTTTCCTTCCTTATGTAACTTATTAAAACCCAATGTAGAAAAGTATTTAAGTGGCTATCCTTTCCGCTGCTGAGCTTTCTGAGATTTCACATTTTCAAGGTGACAAAATACGGAACTGACCATAAAACATTGTTATGACACCAAATAAGAAAATATTTCATAATTTTTACGCTAAATAGGCATATGAACATAAATATATTCCTTCTGTCAAAAAGTAATTGACAGAAAAAGAAATGTACAGTTTACTATCCTACATAGTAACTTAAGGGTCAGTTGGACCCTAGAGAGGTTTAACTCCTTTTGAGACCTCTTCTGAACAAACAGTTCTAAAAGTCCAAAAGCAGAAATCCAAAACGACTTATCGGGATTTGAGGAGGGCAGTGCTGCGTATAAAACACTGCGATCAATCACAAATATGGGACATACGAAAATTCATTGTATTTAACCATGTTTTTACTGTTGAGGCCTCTGAGACCCCAACCTGAGGTAATGCATCATTTTCTTTAAAAGACTTCTGAAATATGTAATCATTGTAAAATCGTGTTTACAAGTCATTCCCAAATAACTAGGAAAGGTCATGAAGTATCACGGTGGTAAAAAAATGTCAAAGAGGTCCCCGGTTCTCCACAAAAAGAAGAACAGAGGGTCAGCTCACCCATATTATGAAAAGAGTATATTTTCTCAGGGAGCCATGGGGCAACTAGCAATGCAGATAGTTTTGGTTTTATTTGTCTCATTTGCACTATGTACCTCACAAAACAAGCTTTCAACAGGGACAACTTCTTCAGGAGAAAGTTATTCCGATGAAAACCGCTCACAGTGATGTCTGTGGACCTTGTTTATAGAAAGAGATGTTGCCATTGAATTTTTTTTTACAATGTAGTTTTTCGGTGCTTTGAGCAGCACAACTGAAATTCCATTCACTCAAATATGTATGTCTCTAAATTGGTACAAATAAAACCAAAATAATCTGCACGGCTAGATACCACGAGGGCGAAGTGAGAAAATATGTTTTTTTGTAATTTTAGTGAGCTGACTCTTCAAATGAAATGCACAGAGCCATCTGCTTAAAAATCTTCATTCCACATACCTGGCTCTGTAATACTCTGCAACACTGTCACATTTTTGATTTTGTACTTGGCCGAGTGGCTACTTAACTCCCACCCATTTGAATCTCTTCTCTTTCTGAGCGCTCTGTCCTAATGAGGACAGACATCTGGAACAATCTCACAATACGGGGCTGTGATGAATGTGACCCCTGTGGTCAGCCCTTGCCCCCAAACCCACCAGGACACATAAAGCGGTAGCACAGCCCCTGTTAAAGGGCTGCATGGAAACATCCATCGGTCCTGGCGCTTCTTAACTGTCCAATTTGCATGGCCCCTACACAAAGACGCTAACGATGTTTTACAAGACAAACATGCACAATAACACAAACATGCATGCAGGTAGATGAAAAGGTGGAGCTTATTAAGTGTCGCACATGCTTATGTTTTGTGGACAGCGCACGGTATGCTCTGGTGCACACATGAATAACATTTAAGCGTGTCTGATGAGATTGTTTCGATGAGACTAAACTTTGAAATTACAAACACGCTTGTGGAAGAAACGGACCAACCGACAGAAAGATGAAATCTTTGAGAGAAAAGCAAACATTTTTTAAAAGTGAGAGAAGAAAACACAAAGACGGAGAAAATAGAAAAGGAGCGAGACTGCCGATGGGAAAAGGCAAGATGAAGAGGCTGGTGAGATGGGAGTCTGGGTAGTTTTATCTGGTGGGCAGGGAGACAGTGGCGGGAGGATCTGTCTCTGTTAGAGAGAACATGGCCCTGTTATTAAAGCCATTTATCACTGGCTGAATATTCTCCCTTTAATAGGCTCTGTCGTTAATTACCCAACTTTGTCAAGATAGGGAGTCAGGGACTCTCTGTTTTCTTGGCCCATACACAGACAGGCTCACAAGCACACACACACACACACACACACACACACACACACACACACACACACACACACACACACACACACACACACACACACACACACACACACACACACTTGTACACATCATCAGGTGATGGGACACATTTTCACAGATGCAGAGACAGGACTAGGCACACACAGATGCACATCAAAAGAAGCAACTTCTTTTTTTCTTTCTCTGCATCTGTTTTTTTTCCAAAAATTTCCAAGAATTCACCTACAACAACAGCTACACCTGTAAAATATAAAGCAACCCAATACAATAGCCCCTAAATGAAATACTAAGTTTGTGAAGCTGATCATGTTCAGCTATTGCAAAGGTTGACATAGAATCATTGATTCAACCCTGTAGTAAATTTTAAAGCCAAAGTTGGTGTTGGCGGTGCTGCATTAGATTGCATTATATCGCACAGATTCCAAACTCTCCCCGCTCCCCCATAAATTGTCTACCAAAGGACTGAAACAAGTGGTTGATTAATTGATTAATTGATCAAGAGGAAATCAATTGGCAACAATTTTGATAGTCGTTTACATTTTTTTTTAATGCCAAAATGCCAAAACCTAATTGTTTGTAGTGTCACAAATGTGAGAATTCCTGTGTTTCCTATTCTTTTACAATGCTGGAACACACCCAAGTACATTCACTAAAATATAGTGTATAACTCCACTATATTTACTTGACAGCTTTAATTGCTAGTTACTTTTCAGATTAAGATTTTACATACAGATCATCAGTTTATGAAAGTTTATGAAAATGTATTGATTAAACTATAAAGAAGTATAAAAAGTGGTTAAAATTTGTTCCATCTCAATAGACTACAACAGTTAAATGCTACTTAAGACATTAATGGATTTGTAATAATAATCCAGTAATATAGTGTAATATACACAGTAATAGTTTAGAAGTCATTGGCACACATTTTTCTGTATTATAAGTACTTGTACATGTAATTGAGTATTTTTATTTTCAGTATTCAGTAAAGGAGGTCTTCTGTTGATTGGAGCAAACAAGCATGCTGAGGATGTGTCTCTGGGCTCTGGGAAACTGTAAAGCGCATTTTTCTGACATTTTATAGGCCAAACCATTTAACAGTTCATCAAGACAATTATAAGCAGATGAATCGATAATGAAAATAATCGTTAGTTGCACACAGAGTCTACAGTGCTGCAGTGGAAATGGCTGACAATAAGGTTTAAGCACCTCCGCTTTATTTAAGTGTGTCTACTCGTATCACTCAATTCATTCATTTCCTTTACAGTAATTCTATTACAGCAAATAGTTAGTCCAGTCTTTACATTCCTTTGGGCAGTTTCATCAGCGGGACTTCATTTATGTTTAGCTTGAGTTGATGGGGCATCAGCTAAACTATAGGGGACTACGTAGACTATAGGATCACAACCTCCTTCTCCTTCTCCTCCTCCTCCTCCTCCTCCGCCACTCCTTTAACCCTAATCAGACTCTTTTGCGATCCTTTTATAATTAGGCACTTAACTAGTGTGCAGAATGGGGCTGTGGCTGTAAAGCATTTACAAGGGAACTCGACAGGACACGCCAGCACCTTTTGTTTAGCAATTAGTTTTGTCTGTGAAAGGGACAAGACAAATAGGTTGTGAGAGCATCTGGTGGCCTCCTAGCTCTCAGTGCCTGAGAGAGAGAGGAAGGGGAGAAGAGAGGCAGAAAAGGAAGAAAAAAGAGGTTCAGAGCCTATCAGCAACAATAAGGATCGTACCACAAGGATTTGCTACAAGGGCTGTAAAGTTTACAGTCTGAGGAAACTGATATGGAAATGAATAAAGCAGCTCTGACAAATATGATGATAAGAGACTCAGAGATGGTTGTGTAATAGGGACCTATTTTTCGCACACTACTGATTAAGAACTGGCTAAGTGTCTGTAGAGATTCCCATGCGTACAATGCAGCACAGGCAGAGTTTAGTATGCGTCCCAGTAGGGTTTCCTTTAGTACGCAGCCATTTACATTGTAGTTATGCGAAGACAGAAGGAATGCAAGGCAGTGTGACAACCACTCCATTGATCCCTTTGGCCTGATTAGCTCACCAGTATACCGTCAAAGCAAACTCATCAGATACATTGATCATGGGATGCTTCTTAATACTTCCCCAGGCATTAACAAGAATATTCTCAAGTCAAATTACTAGTTAGTTATCTGTTGGGATGTTATGCCAGACATTTGGGATTTTAACATTTCCTATGAGATGTCAGTAAAAGTCGATTTCACATTCTATAACTGCTTAGCGGAAATACAGTGATGGCAATAAAATGCCATTTAATTTCCTGAAGCGTTGTCATAATTTCTGTAAAACCCAGGATTGTCAGACTCAGAGTTATAAGACAGGTGTTACTCACTTCTGTTGTGCTGGCTTCATTACGCCTTCTGCTACTTTCACTTTTGTCCAGAAGAGGTTGCTGTGTTCCCTGCTTATAACAGGAGGTGGCCAGTCCTGACAGATCCAATAAGACTTCTCTCTAGGAGATAGCGCGGGAATGACATTAAAAAAAAAAAAAAAAAAAAATGCCGGGTGTTAAAACCACTGGAAGCGAAGATCCATTGAAAATGGCTTCTCTAATCATTGTACTCCTTAAACAGAATGAAGAGTTTACAGACATTGAAAATGTCCAAATAAAACATTAATACAATAATGACAGCAAACCAAAATGTTTTGTAATATCTGTATCGTAATTGCTGTATTTTTTGTGCCTGGGCAGCAAATTTCCCCCCACAAAAGGATCCAGATGAGATAAATATTATTGTTGATAGTTGTCAGCCTGCAGCCCCTCAACACTGAACACCCACTAATTGATTATAGATGTCATTTTCATCATTGACAATAGGGGGCAGGATCCATACATTGATTAGACTTCCATTATGTGCAGGCCTAGTAATTGTACTGTGATGCCTATTAACACACAGATAACACAATTACACAGCTTTGGAGAATAATGTTTTGCCTGTTGACTCACACATGTTTATTTAGTTTCAAAGAACTGCTCTGACTTGCACAGTACATGACCTTTGAAAGAGATTTAAAGGAAACAGAGCTTGGCTTGTATCTTCAAAGTGAAATCTTCCAGAGCCCATTTACGCCAATATCTAAACACGCCCCGCAACGGATTCTGAACAGCTGTGCGAGATATGAGCCTCTCTCTGATACCTGTGTTCCCGTGACGCTGGTGATCAAACGCTATGATAGCATAACTTCCCTTCCTGTCTGTCACACCCTCAGGCTAAACATCGGCAGAGTGCCTTGCAGCTGGCAAATGTTCTCATGACAAAGTTAAAATGTCTCGCTTAATATCTGACTACTCTGCTTTTTTTTTTTTTTTTTTTGTCACTTATCTATGTCTCTGCTTTTGCTGATTATCCAACCTGTGATTTCTGTTGGATGCAGCCATCCTGGTAGTGTTACTGTATCAGCAGGGAAGGGGATTCAGCCAGTGGGAAGATTTGATTCAGAGGAACCGAAGAATCCCTGTCTGGTTGTTTGATGAGTGTACTTTTTACTTATGATGCTTTGCGCAATACTGTACATGTCTTTTGATGACTGTCACTGTCCAGATTTAAAGGCATTTGTCCCTGAAAAATCAAGTTGGCAGTAAAATGATTTGACTTGTGACTTTGAACTATATAACATTATAGCAGAAGGATTTAAATGGGGTAGATGCTTAATACTTTGTCATTACAATCTTTGACCACTGACTGATAAATAGCAGCAATAAGGTAAAACAATACCAACTTGTGGCCCTTAGTATGTATGGTACTGTTTACTCTGATTAATTTTTAACAAAGAGATAGATATGTCCAGTATTTCACGAGAAAACAGAATTCATTATAGAAAGGTCTGAAAATGAAACAGAATTTTGTGTGGCAGGATATATTTTGGATTCTGTGCTATCCCATTAATCATCTCTGCACTCCTCAGATTTTATTTTGTCACTGCTTTGGAGGGTCTCGACTGACAGGCTGGGATGTCTCATCCATCCATCAACCTCTAACCAGGCCTCATGCACGGTGGTGTGGGTCTTAAAAGCCTGGCTAGTCAGACCTAATTAGCCAACGCCTAATCAGACAAGTCCCGCGCAAGGGCACAAAACGGGTTCACTGTGCTGCAGCCACAGCACAAAGTGCAAAGACCCTCGAAAACATGAAACATGCTTGATGGTATGTGAGCTCATTTAACTACATATATGAAAGACCAAACTTCCTTATATTCTTCAAACAATCTCCTCTCTCTAAATTTTTGCATTCCTCTTGTGTCTCTGTTTCCACATCTGTTCAATAGCCCCCCTGTTAATCATTTCTGTAGTGTAGCCTTTTTACTGGACCTCTGAGACCCAAACCCTGGTGTACCTGTTTTGGAGTTTGATTAACACTGCATTTTAGCACACACTATTCAAACCCAGTGGAGGGAGCTTAAAAGGGTAATGTAGCCTGTGGTACAGGACAGATGGAGAAGTGATAAATGGGGAAGAGGGATGGTCGTGAGTCAATTCTTGTTGTCCTCATTGTGTAAAAACTGGTCTGACACGGAGCTGCTGAGATGGAGAGGGGTTTATTTAGGCGGTGTTTTTCGGGATGGTGTAATCTAAGAGGAGAGGAGAGCTCTTCAGAGGACGGGGGGGGGGGCAGGACACCAGATAGGAGAGGACGAGACAGGAGGAGGCAGAACAGCAGTACAGCAGTGCCTCCTCACTCTGTCAGTCCCTGCACACTAAAATATTGAAAACCTTTTGTTTTGCCTAGTTAAACATGCACTGATGTGACACAAACTGTGAACAATGCCATTTCACACGCACAGGAATCCTCTTTTTTTATAATTCATGATTGTGTGATGACTGCAGCCATGTCTCACACTTTCCAGCTGGTACATATATACTAAAAAAAAAAAACCATTTAGCTCAGTATACATATGAGAATGTAAAAATGAATGTGTGGGTCGTACTTGTCAAATATAATGATTTTAAACTGTACAAATGAGCAAAACAAATGAGCAAAAATGACCTGTTTTGTCTCCTTCAGTGAGGCGGGTGAGAGAGGAGTTTGTTGACCTGTCTGCTTATCTGTAACATCACATGTGCAAATAGAGAATTTAATGAATTGGAAAAGCAGAAAAAAGGTAACTTTAAAGCCCATTATAACCTTTTTCCCCAGCAGTGGCACATTTTCTTGCTGAAAAGGGACAGCACTGTGGCAATAGGAAACTCAGTAAGATGCAAGTTCAGATGTTTGTGGAGTCAATCTTCAGTTCTCATCGGACCAGAAGTCCGTTTCACAGAGTAGCTTAAAGAAAAATAATGAAAGGTTGTCTGAGAAGAAGAGGGAGAAGCAGTTTAAAAAAGTTATTACAAAGAGTTCCAAAGTGCAATTATCTGAAGTATCATCTGTTACTAGACTCCTCTTCCTCAGCTACCAGCCACTGAAGCCCTGTCCAGAAACAGCACTTCAATACCTTGAGGATTAAGGACTGTTAAGTGTAAACGCTTAATTTGCAGACTTCTTGCCATGAGACATGAGACAAAAGTAAACAGTCACAAACTGGCTGATCTTGTTTGCAAAAATCTTGAGCCAGACCAGTAAATCAGCTGAGCCAATATATTGCCTGATATTAGCATATTGCGGATACAGTACATTGGTGTTGGTGTATATGTCAAGCTAATATGTAAAAATAAATTGCAGTATAGAAATGTGAAAGACATTGTGAGGTAGTTTAGAAACAGTCTTGTCCTTATGTGCATAGAACCAAATTCAAAATATCCTCATGAAAAATTGTTATGCATTTATGAATATCGGCCATTATATCATTATCAGATTTTTAAAAAAAAATTCTCAAAATGAAAAATGTAGGACGTAATATAGCAATATTATATAGTATATATTATAGTATTATAGTAACAGTGTTATTTATTATATATAATATTATATATTTTAATTTGGTGAATTCTTTTTTAAAGGTGGTGTGGATTTGTTTTAATTTTTGTTTTACCATGTAAAGTACTTTGTAAAGGTGCTATATAGATGAGGTTTATTCTTATTCTTATTCTTATTGTATAGTAAAACTGTACTTATATAACATTGTAAAATGTCTGTATAAATTACGAAAAATAGAGGCTTGTTCACAGTATCAATTGTGTGGAGTTTGGCCACTTTCAAGAAAAAGGGAACCACATTAGATGCTCCGAAAAAAAGATTTATTAAGAACAAGTATGACGTTTTGACATTGCGCCTTCATCAGGTGACCTTGTAACTGTACTTAAGCGAGAGCTTAGTCAAAAAAACCCCGTTTCTTAAGGTTAAAAAAATGGCAAAATTTTGATTAACTGAAACCTTTCTAAAAACAGAACAAACAAACAAACAAAAAAAACATCAATTGAAAATACTTTATCTTGTTTTGTGAGTCTTGCCCCAGGTCCAGGCAGCCTCCCTGGATGACATTACAGACGACCCTTTCACTTCTCGTTTCTATATTAATAATGCCCTCAAACACATACTGCAGAAGAACATATGTGGATTCTGAGATGCACTGCTGTTAGAAAACTACAACATGCACACAGTGGAAGTCACAGCTCACCTGTGAAATAAATAATGTCTCACCTCAAGTGAAGAAAGAGACAATCCCTCCATGACTGGCTCAGGTCTTGGCCGAGCTGAATCCAGTCTGTTGGCCACCTAAACTCTAAATACATTGATACAGGGATTCAGCAAATACACAGTGATCAGCATCCTACAGCATAAAACACTATTCAGAACGACCTACACACACACACACACACACACACACACACACACACACACACACACACACACACACACACACACACACACACACACACACACACACACACACACACAGATGATCTCACACAGAGAATGCCTGATATGTTGTGAGCATGAATTATACATCTCTCTGGAGGATTTGCTCTTTTTGCTTTCTCTCTTACTCCCTTTCTCTTACCCTCTATTTTATTTTTCCATTGTATTTTTCCGCTTTGTAAAAAATCAACTACAATGAGGATTAAACTAATAAAAGAAAGAAAAGCTATGTTTTTACCATCAAAACACTTGATCAGTCAGGAGAAAAAGGTTTTAAATGATCTGCATCAAAGACACACGAGCAGGTGCAACGACAGTGAATGTTTGATGGATGCAATTTCAGCCTGTCATGGATACCTTACTGCCATATCCACAGTACCTTTTCTTTCTTTCTCTGTCTACATGTGTAAATGCAAGCAAAAACCTATTTTTTGTCATTCGGGTAACAAGTGAATCCATCTAAACGAGTGTAGTTTTGCTTATGTCATATTTTAGAGCTGTTACTGTATGCTGTGGCAAAAAAAAAAGAAAGAACCAATACATATCCTTAAAATGTTCACGGTGAATGCTCTAAGTCACTCGTGATGAATAAATTATTTCATCATCACCGCGGGGAACCTAATTTCTACTGACATTCAACGAACATGTTTTCAGAAGACGTGGAGGTATGGGTCAGCAAATTAGCAACTGTAGCACTACACATTCTCTGTGTGTGTGTGTGTGTGTGTGTGTGTGTGTGTGTGTGTGTGTGTGTGTGTGTGTGTGTGTGTGTTCACATGCATGTGTCGTGTGTGTGTGTGTGTGTGTGTGTGTGTGTGTGTGAGTGTGACTGTCTCACCTAAAACAAACCCTACGTACAACAGCCTGGGGACACTCCAACCATAATTGTGCAGGTGGCATTTTAGAGATACTCACACAACAGGGGTCAATTTCTCTTCAGGTCACTGAGAATGACATCATCAAACTACTATTAACTCTGCAAACAATCCTGGGCCTGCTGCGTCCGTATTGACAATGGATTCCTTCAAAACAAACAGCAGGCTCTGGGCTTTGCCCTCAATCTAAAACCATAACCTCAGAGTGAATAACAGAGAAATGTCCATCTAGGCAGGAAAGACCGACACTGAGGAGAGGAGAACTAAAAATGACACGGCAAACAAATCCGAGCAACCACTTCCCCCTCACCTCCAGCCCTCCTTGTTCTGTCTTCTAGGCATCTGCTCTTGTTCTCTACCTCTCTGCCAGTGTGTCTCTCTCTCTCTCTCTTACGCACACGCACGCGCCCAGACACACCCACTCACACCAACACGCACACATACAAACACGCACACACACTCACACACAAGCCTTGCAAACCATGTTTCTTTTTCACTTATTCATACACACTGTATCTTATCGGATTAACCTGTTGTAGCTGGGTGTAACGGCACAGAGTGAGCGAGTCTTACACCATGCCTTGTGAATATGACCCATTGTCGCGCTCTCGTCTTAAGATGTGAGCCCCACAGTGGTCGCGGAGCCTGCGAGGGCAAGGTGTATATTGACATACAAATGTGAGGAAAGTGTCCAGGTGCAGTCCACTGTTTTTCTGTAATAATAGCTAGCAGCCCTGCTGTTAAATAATTAATGTGGTCTATCCAATACAAAGTGGACGGCATGCAGACTGCACTCCACTGCTCTGCATTTCATTCTCTAGCTCCGCCGACGAACGCAGTTCGCATGACTGTGCTCATTTTTGTTTTTTGTAGCAGTAGCTAGCTAGTCCTACATGTTCATAGAGTTTAGAGTACTTAGAGATCCTAAGTATAATAATATTGATAATATTATTACAGTGATATGCCACCGGTGTCTCCAAAATACTATATGCAAAATACTTCTTTTTTTGCAAGTTAAGTTAGCAGGACTAGTTTATAGGGAAAGTAAATGCATTTAATTTTACTTTGTTTATTGATGTAAAAGTTATGTTTAGATTAAAATATAGAACAATAAATAACATCACAATAATCTGCCTCCTTATTTATAATTTGTGATTCTTTTTTTTTTTTTTTTTTTTTGCTAGTTTTGTCAACTTAGTAATGCTCAGAAAGCTCCGAGTATTTGTTTCAGATAAACAGCCATTTTTGGATCAAAAGTATTGATGTCTTTCAATATAGATACTATTGACAGACCCACTCGGACCCACTTAGTACAGAAGAATATATTCTGCGACATGACCTTTGTTGAGGCCACAGTGTTAATGAAAAGGGTAAAAATTGATCTTAATGAGCGAACCGAATCTTAATGATTCATTGCCTTGGCTTGCCCCCGCATTTTGTTTTTCTCTGCTGTTTTCACAAGTGACAATCTTATTTGGCATTACGGTGCACTAAAAGCGCAGAGGCATATCGGAGGTTATGGCAGGGGGCAGTCACATGATCAATACCCTCCCGACCCTCGTCTCTTTGCCCCTTCCACCACTTGTCTCCCTTTCTCCAATCACCAGCTTTCCTCCCAATCAATTAACTTCCCCAAGTAAACAGATCTGTCCCCACGCTCGCTGCTCCCTGCTGTAACCGGATATTCTTCCTCCTCCTCCTCCTCCTCCTCCTCATCCCAGCCAAGTCCGAGAGAGCAACCAGACACCTGACAAAACGTTACTGCCAGCTCTCTTCCTGTGTGTTTTGGAGTAAGAAGGCTAAATAAAGACCAGTGACATCATCTACACATTCTTCATCATCATCCTCATCACCGACATCATGACCTCTGAATAGGTCACAGAACAAACATTCAGCAATCTTTGTAAGAATTGTAAGAACTGCTGCCTCCTTTTAGATGCTGAAATTGCGCTATTGTAGCGCTGCTGTGAAATCGATTTCTCCACTTTCCTAAACGCAGAAGAAATTTTTGTCACAAACGTCCTCAAAATTTTCCTGACACACAGATAAGCATTTACTAGAACTTATGTTAAAGTACACACAGAAATCACCAAAACTACAGTTACAAAGTGATAATCTACAGCCACATTAGATATATTTGACCAGTACCACTGAGCCAGATGAACATTGTTTGGATTGTGATTAGATTTTTTCTTTGTGCATATTTTTTGTCATAAAATTACCCAGTAGAGACGCAGTTTAGGCTTATATCCAGTGTAAGTGAATTTACTCAAGTATTGTACTTCACCACAGTTTCTAGGGTACTATTACTTTACTTGAGTATTTTCATTTTACTCTGCTTTATACTTCTATTCCACTACTTTACTTCACGACATTTAACCGCTGTAGTTATTTTGAAGAACATTTAATACAAAAGGTGATCAAATTAGAAAATACGATGCACTGCTGATGATTAAACATCTTAATGGTATATAACGTAGTTAAAATACTCTCCATCCAAGTCAATACATCAGCAATAATAATCCAGTTATATAATATACATAATAAATCAGCACAATAAGTAATTTTACTTTTGACACTTTTATAACATTTTGCTGTCAACTTTTCTGTACTTTTATGTAAGTAAAATTTTGATTGCAGGATTTTTACTGATAATGGAGTATTATTACACTGTGGTATTGCAACTTTTTCTTAAATAAAGGATCTGGACACTTCTTCCAACGCTGCTCCCCTGCTCTCACTGTCGCAGCTGTTTTTGACAGGACAGACATATTCATCATCACAGCACAAATTCACAGAGTGGACTTCTGCTCTTTTATTTAGACCTCCATCTGGAAAGCCAGTCTGCCCATCCAGGCTGCCCAGACAATGTGTTGTCTTTGTTTATTTATGAAACATGTCCTTACTCTACTCTTAGAATTACAAGTGTTGAGACCTGGATAGATGCCAACCATATTTGCATTACATTTAGAAATATATAGATTTTTTTTCTAAAATTGCAGTACGTAAAATACTGAAAGGCTCTGCTAAAGTTTCACAAAATATACTGCACTGTGTCTTCAAAATGAAAATACTCCAGATGAACCTGCCTCCTCCTTAATCTTGCTCATTCAATATACTAGGTGACTACAACAGGAGTCCCTAGGAGTCCTTGAACATAAAATTGTTCATTCTTGCAACACCCCTGCCAGTGAGAGTGAAGATGCAGGCAGGACCGATCCATATCTCCTGTGACCCTCAGCAACATGTCGTTATGCTTGCTAATCAGATTTAGAGACAACAAGTGAAAGGATGGCCTCTCTGGGCCGTTTGCGTTCACAAATGGATCTGCTTAATATGAGAGATTAATAGACTACTATCTAATCTTCCCAGTGATTGAAGCTATGATCTGGTTACAGAGAAACATGATGAATGTTGAGGCAACGGTACATGAGAATCATGTTAACCCTTTCAAGACAGAATGCAAGGTTGCTTTGCAATTTATTAACCGTTAAAAGACAACGCAGAGCAGCATTCAAAATAATCAAGATGTCTGCAGGCCTGTTAGATTATTAGCAGCAGTTAGTAAAATGGCTTCTTGCAGCTCCATCTGAACTAATTCTGGATGCTGTAGTATTTTGTGTGTCGTTTCTCCTACTATGATATTCAGTGGGCATCTTTTTATACCTTTCTGTTCTTTGCAGGATATCAATATAAGATCTAAACTCATCAGAAACAAATCTTTTTGTCTTTATGACTCTTAAAAATTCTACAGTATTTTACCTAAATTTTATCTGCAACACTTATGACAAAATGCTATTGGTTTGGAAAAAAAAAAAATCTTGTTAATTGGATCCAACTGGGTTGTTCTTTTGCACCAAAACTCTTAAAAATATGAAACCAAGCTACTACTACCTGCAAAAAATAGACCCTACAGTGTCAGCGGCGTGATGAGGGTTTGTAATTTATGTTTACTGGATATAAAGACTAATATTACCTCTTTTATTAATGGAATTCTCTCCTTCAATTGTCTCAGGTCTTTAATGTTGAAAAGATTAAAAAAAAAAAACCTTTCTTAGACAGAATATAGTAATTCTGAAGAATATGAAATTATTTCCCCCATTTGTTTTGTGCTCTTTTTATACCGTACGTTTCTGTGACTATACTTTTATAAAACATGTGTGATTGTGACATCACAACTTGGTGGGCTTTATTAAAAAATACACTCCCTCTTATAGTCTCTGTGTGTCACTCAATAGACAGAGTCAAGGTCAATACCTAACAGTGTCTGAACAAACTGTGACTGAGATGTCCTTGAGAGGAAGATAACATCCAGGAGTACCTGGACTGATCAATACTAAGAAAGAGATATATGACCTGTAGAAACAAGAACAATGCCAGCTGTTGACTGGAAATCATACAGTACATCCAGGTATTCAAAACTTATATAGGGTTTTTCTTTTTCTTTTTTTTTTTCTTTTTGGTGAAACTGCTACTTCCAGTCCAATAAGTCCAATATTGAACCTTCAAGCTCAATGATATGGTTCACGTTTCGGAAAGAAAGCTGCCAGTGGCTCTCAGTCAGAGATGTTCTAATTTTTCCAGTGTGTTCTGCAGTTAAAAAAAAAAAAAAAAAAACTGATCTGGGAGGGTGTAGCACCATCATTGTAAGACTGTGTGTAAATCACAGAGAAAAGCTGTTGTTCCCAATAGGGTCTTGTTAGTGGCTACAGATATATAATGACTGATGCCTCAGAGGCAAACTAATTATCAGGTACTTAACAGTCCAAACCTACAATACATCTGCTATAGGCCAACGGGGGAAGCGAGGCACATGACCACCTCCTTCATCTCCTCTTCTCTTTCTCTTTTTACCGATATGTCTGTCTCGTGTTCTTCCCCTCCTTATTTCTGTCTCTCTCTATGTATCTCCTTTTCTTTTCGCTCGCCTCGTATCCTTTTCTGCTCCTCCGTATCTCTCCCCCTTCTCTCTGTTCTCTCTGGGAACCAGCTGGGAAACTGGCCTTGGGATACAAGCTAGAAGCATACAACCATATGCTAGATATTTTCATGGAAGGTGTGTGTGTGTGTGGGTGTGTGTGTGTGTGTGTGTGTGTGTGTGTGTGTGTGTGTGTGTGTGTGTGTGTGTGTGAAAAGCAAGCAGAGGGAGGGGCCTGACGTCCTGTTGAAATGTACTACGGTGTAACAGCTAAGTAGGACATTTATCTGGCAGTGGTTTGTCTTCCCCTGATGTGCTTGAGTGTGAGTTCCTGAGTTCCCTCTCTATCCCACAGCTAAATTCCTTCAACATAGAGGATTTCTGTTCCTTTCAAACACACACACACACACACACGCACACACGCACACACACACACACACACACACACACACGCACACACACGCACACGCACACACACACACACGCGCGCGCGCGCGCACGCACACACAAACACTGCAAACTGTACAGGCAGACTGCTGAGAGGGAGCTGCTAGAGACACTGACACAGCTTGCTCATTAGACAGTTTCATTTTGGATTTAGGCCAAATATCTGCAGGTCGTAAACTCACTGATGTAACAGGCAGTGTAATTCACTGATCCAGGGAAGTGTTCAAAAGCTACACATCTCTTTTTAGGACTGCCTTCTATCATCATTTACGATACTCATTTCGCATTTTGTCTATAAATATGAGGAAACACAGCATACTGTGAATGTGTAAGCTGCCAGGAGGAAGGGATCATCTGACAGGCCAAACTAAAAGATCCTCTTTTCTCCACATGTCAACAGCTTCACTGTTGACATGTGGAGGGCATAGACAGCCATGCCATACTACCAGCCTCTTATTTTTGCCTGTCAGCGACTTTACTGGCAGGTTTAGTTATTCCACAGATTCCACCTGATCCACGCAGGTGCCCCAACAAACCAGTAGGAGTTGTACATGCAGATAAAAGGACATGATCCCTCACCGGCCTCCCACAAGTAAAATCTGCCAAATGTGTTTGTTTGATCTATGCTATTGTGCACCCTGCATTTTCGACTTTATTATTATTATTATTTTATTTTTTTACATTTGCGATCAGTATCAGTATTTTAAATGAATAGTTGGACACTCTGGAAAATGTATTTATTCGCCTTCTTGCCAACAGTTAGACAACAAGAGTGATACTATTTTCATGTCTATCTGTTAAATATGAAACTAAAGAGGACAGGTTGCTTATCTTAGCACTGCTCCTAGACAAAAAAATGTTCAGCTTTTAACCTGGCATAAACCCACATCCTGTTGTTGTCCTGTTGAAGGCAAATAAGTGCATCTCCCAAAATGTCAAACTATTCCTTGAAGCTTTTTTAAGACTTCAGTGTTTAAATAATGAATCAGTATGACCAGTTTGAAACACTATTTACAGTATAATTTAACAGTTCCTTATTTAGATTGTTATTTCACTTTTGTGTCTTTATCATCTATATTTACTGGTGATAACTCTAAAGAAAAGCAGAGTAATTTTTTGGCACTTTAGGACACCATCCTGAAGCCCCATACCCACTTAAGTCCACCCCTTTATTTAGACGTTTCTACCCCCGTAGGGGAAGGGTAAAGGAGCAGGCTACATCTCTCATTAACCTACTGGGTGGATAAATCAAAGTGCAGGGCAGAGAGGAGAGCCTCAGCCTCGGCCATTCAGATAAGAAGAACACCCTACACCAGCTCCTAGCCTACAGCCCAGTGATATATGGATCTGCAGAGGCTAATAGCAAAGTATTGACAGGGAAATGGTGTGCTTATCCTGCTCCTGCATGCTGGGGAGGGGTCCCCAAAGCAGATGGGATACACTTTAGGGAGAGAGAAGGAGGAGGAGGAAGGTGAAAGGATGAGGTAGAACTGTACTGGGACAAATTACAGTCTTTATTGCTTTATTTCAGCTAATTTCTCTTCGAGTATGAGTCTACAAACCCAACAATGGGTTTCATTTTACTCTACATGTAAACATATAATTTTAGGGTCTATATTATTGCTTACTTTTGCTCTAACTTTTCAGACAGACAGCAGTGAATGTCTAGCTCAAATTCAGAGAATTCAGCGAGTTGTAGAGTGCAAATTCATTAAAAATGATTACGTTCATGAAAAAATACTTTTTGATTAAATTTGAGTTAATCATCAGATTTGAAGCCAGGAAATGAATGTCACAAGTTGTGTTTGTGTTTGTGTGTGTGTGTGTGTGTGTGTGTGTGTGTGTGTGTGTGTGTGTGTGTGTGTGTGTGTGTGTGTGTGTGTGTGTGTGTGTAAATTGCCTGAGCATCAAATTAGGATCCTTTGGAGGCCAGAAGGTCCTCAGCCTTTTAACCTCTCTCCTAATTTTCTATACATTTTCCATGTCAATCCATGGAGGTATATAGTCTTCATGCCTTCACTCAGAGCTACAAAAATACAAAATACGCAAGCTACAGCCAGCAATACTTCTCTCTGACAGGAAGCAATAGATCAAGGTGTAGACCGTCCTTCCCATTGGTGGAGTCTTTAATGCTGGAGTCAGTAGGTTATCGCTGTGGGGCCTGCACCTTGCTCTAAGTGCCAGCTTTATCAAGCACAACCAATTCTGCCTGTGATGCAGCTGTGGATGCTGGAGATGGGCCCTAATGGCAACACTTGATCAACCTCAGAGAAGATGTACAGAGAAACTGCAGTCTCTGATGTCAGATAAAGATACTGATACTGTTTAGTTACTGGACCACCAGGCATCATTTCGTTAAAGCCTGCAGTGCAGCGCCGATGTGATAGTTTAGAGCTTGTAACTGTTTGCCGACATTCTTGGACTCTGAATCAACAACGCTGAGCCTGTCTGTCATATACTAACAAGATATACTGTATGAGCTGAGAGTGCTGCTGTAATTGAAACAAGGATATACTGTGTCTTAGATGATGTGAAGAATCCAACAGCAGTGTTATAGAAGAGGCAAGTGAATGCTCCTGGGTTGGTGCGTCATCTGGAGACATCCCATACCTCCAGGGACACACAGGCCAACCGAGAACGTATGAATGAGGAATCCGAGCGAGATACCCCATTCCACATAAGCAGAAATATCCTACACATAAGTTGGTCAGTGTCTAAAAACACACAGGAGAGGAATGCCTGTTCATCAAAAAAAAACACTTATTCTACTTTTCAAATTTTGTTCACGTTGTAGGAAAAAACAGTTACAGTCGCTTACAATGCTGTGATTTCTTGTCAGTGCTTTGAATCAGCGTTTTTTCTGGTGGTTATATTCATGAGAGGATCCAAAACAATGATTACAAAAACTTATGTTATTGTCAACTCTGGAACATAATGAGTATGCATCCGCATCAATGAGCGCCGAGGGCAAAGACAATGCACCATCCTACCAGTGCCAAATGCCTCTAAAGGAGACCGCATATGACCAACTTTACATCTGGACGCCAAGCACTGTACTGGGGCCTGTCTATGACCATGATTACCCACTTGACATCTTTATAGCTCCATGGCAGACATCCTCCTCGGCAGAGCCAGAGAGAGAAATGCAGAATGCCAAAGTGGTCCCACAGTGCTGGTGTGGGACATCAGAGTTTTGTGTTGAAATAATTAGCCTGCTTAGCTGCCATCTGGGCTCTGGTTGCTGGCGTGTGGCATGAGCCAGGTGCTTCATGGGTAATACCACAGAGAGACATACAGCAGATGCTCATGGGTAGAGCTGCCCACCTTGGCACAGATCTGGAATCAGCTAACCCCTATACAAATCTGAAGACAAACCTCAGGGGGGAAAACAGACAGAGCAGGTCTGAGGACAGTTACTTGAAGAATGCTCATTTAAAAGGTTTTAAGCAATTACAACAATTAGTCAAGACAAGTACAGTGAAGTCTGCATGAAGCAAAAAGTGAACTTCACAATTCTGCTAAGAATAACTCAGCAACTTTACAATCTAGCCCCGCAAAAAATCTATAAAATTGCATTCTGCTCATAATTGAATCTGCGATAACCGCAGTTCATTCGACATGAAACACAAGCCAAACAAACCAAATAATCAACACGCTTATCTATGAAAAGCAGGTGCAATTTAATTACTTCCCTGCCCCTACGCAGCTCAAAATCTGAGGAGGTTTAAACATTGTTTTGAGCAGTTCAGGAGGCCAGTAACTTGATAAGGCCCCTGGATTTACTCGATGAGGTAGAAAGTTCCTGAGCAAGCAGCAGGCATGTGGTTGTTGTTCCCAGAGGGCTGGGAAACCGTATCTGCCCTGGAGGTGCATCCTCTTTGGTAAGCACTTCTTATCCAGGCCATCACTGCAGGCCGATAGCGGCAGGGTAATATCCAGTAACTGCAGCTTTATGTGCGATCCAATACTTGGATCAATCCTTAGGACAGGAGGGTTGCCATTAACCCTTGAGATCTCTCTTTCTTTCTCTCTTGTTTTTCTCTGTCTTGTAGTGAACCTTTTCTCCTCTTCATACTGCAGTAGAAATCATGAACTCATTTTCAAGAAGGAAAAATTGTTCTATATATTTCTCTGTTGCAGGAGGGCAGGGCACCACACAGCCTTGAATTTCACAAAACACTGCCAAATATCATTTTCACAAAGGTGTTAGGTCAGTAAACGTGTTGTCACCATAAAAATTGTTGTTCATTTAGACATTTACTTCAGAGCCTCTTAAAATAATATGAAGGAGTAAAACACCGTGTTCATGTTCACGTGAATACAGTCCACGTGCAGGAGTGTGTTCATTTTGTTTGTATTGGGAGGGGACACAATGCATAGGTTTGTATTTCTGTATCTATAGAATGATTGAGCATGTGTGTGTGTGCACACAGGCTTGGGTTTTGAGTGTGTGTACGTGTAGAGAAAGCTAGAAAGACATAAAGTCATAAACAGAAAGTCATAAACAGAGATGGTGTGAGCAGTGGGTTTGAGACTTTGTTTGAAACTCTCAATACTTAGGGGAGTATTGCCCCATATATCGTCCCATGTGACTGAGCAGAAGGAAGGTAGACGGAACCAAAGACTTGTAGCTATTGCAGAGCATTTCTATTGCTCTCACAGAATATGAATGGATAAATAGTCACTGAAATTAGTTTAGCGTGCACTGCTGCTCACATATAAACATGATGTAACATTCTACAAAATGGGCATTATACATATTGTTCAGAGGTGACATTATCAGCAGACGTTCATCAAAAAAACCACAAGCATCTTATGATATGAATATGGATCACTGAAGAAGCATGCTTTTAAAAAAAATAAAAATTTAAGGTCATGTATTATATGCAGTATTAATTTCAAAGCAGAGTTTTCAATTTCGGGAGAATGGTTGACATACATTTTTTTTACTCGTCACTCAAAAATTAGTCAGACTCATCAAAAGGAAGATGAGACTCATGCCTGAGTGACACAGGTGGGATAATTCAGTTCCTATCTGCCATGAAATCCACAATGGAAATAATTAGTTCTTAAATGACTTCACTACAGAATCAGTTAATAATCACCAGTGGGACAACAGAAAGGGCTGCATCAGAAATGATACTCAGTTCTTATATATGTAGATAAAAATGTACTTCTTACATGTATTATCATTTATATTTTTACCAGAATATTGTATGGAGTGGTTTGACACAATTCCTCTTCTCATCAAGCAACAATAAACAGTTTATGTCCCACAGGTGATGTTAAAACCTAAAGTGACTATTATTATTGTGGCTGTTAATATATATATTTTTAAAATTGGGATACAAAAATTGTTAACTCTGTGCCCAAAATAATATTTTTATGTAGTGAAATAAAAGTGAAGCTTAGCAGTTAATAGATAGAAAAGAGAAAAGATTTTACCAAGACAAATACAAATGACCCTAAGAGTTTCCTTAAAGACGAGCAGTTTAAGTCTAGTTAGAAGTCTCAGAAGTTTCACTTACCTCGAGTGTTTCTTTTTTAGTAGGGTCAAGACCCCCCGAGCTCGAACGCAGGTGTAGAACAGGAAGGTTGAGCACATCCTCTCTTTTCCCTGCAAACGTCAGAGGCCATGAGGCAGCTAGCTTGTGCTTGGCTACATCACAGTAACAAGCATGGGCGCGAGAGAGCTGTCCAGGCGGGCTGGCAGCCGATCTGTCGGAGGGTTGGTCAATCAGCCCGGCAGCAGAGACAAGGGGACAGGCACACAGGGAGAAGAGCTGAGCCGGAGTGGGCTCTGCTGGAAGGCTTTTTCGCCTCTCCTTCCCTGAATGAAAGCAATCCCTAAGAGTGAATGGGTAATGAGAGACCGGCTCCTGAGATTTTAGCTTTCTTAATCATGTTCATAATTAATTCAAGAACATTGATAATTTCATTACATTCTTTTTGTCTTATCAATAAATGATGTGCCTGCACTTTTGGTCTTGTGTATACGGGAGAGAGGGAGTAAGAGAGGGAGAGAGAGGGACAAGAGAAGTAATACTGCACTAAAAGCACAGGAGATGGAAAATGATACAAACAGGGAAGTGGTAATTATAATCTTTGACCAAGCCACTGGCAGCACAATATGAAGTCAAGTGGCTACAAATAATTAATAAGGCCTCCTGGTGTGTGTGTGTGTGTGTGTGTGTGTGTGTGTGTGTGTGTGTGTGTGTGTGTGTGTTTGTGTGGTAAGGGTGAGGGGTTGGGAGGAGTGAGTGCAGACAAATGTCTTTGTTGAACATGATTTCACCAGCCTCTTTTTTTTTTTAAGTTGTTTTTACAAAATAAAGAAAACAAAACATTGTTGTGTTTTCACCAACATGATGTTATACACACTGCTCCTGTTAGATAGTTAGCAATATACTCACCTTTAAACAGATGGTGTGGAGGATCCCTGTCTTATAATGCCCTTCAGTTCCAGTAAGGGGTCAGGTTTCAGGGACATCGGTGCACTGGAGCAGTATTTCAAAGACCACTCTCCTCCCTCCCTTCTCTCTTCTTCACATGCCCCCTGTCAGGTCAAGAAAAGAAAAGAAAAAAAAAATGACAATCACTTTCTGTCTTGTGGCATATATAGTTTCCAGTTATTTGGCAGCAGGAATAATGAGATAATATGCATTTTTAATAGTTCATCTTCAGAATATTCAATAACCCTTCACCTCTGTGCATGCTGTTATAGATTCTGTGCTTTATCAATCGAACTTTCTGCTCAAAACCGAGCCGAAAATAGAATGAGAAGGAGGGCACAGGGAAGGAAAAAAAGGATGTAATGGATATCTCTGTTTCCTAAAAATACTGTGAGGATGATGGAGTCTGAGGAAGGCTCTGAATCACAGCCCTGCTCCTGTGCTCCAAAACAAGACACGTAGATGGATGGCTTTGAGCAGCCTAATCCGACAGTGAGTGATTGACCGCTCTGTCAAAGGTCTAATCTGCTACCAGAATAGTGGAGTAGGCGGTTTATTCTGATTAGACTTTCCTGATATATAATCACTAATCTATTGCAAAACAGGTATTTAAAGCAGCATTGAGACATGTGTTGTGGGAGTTTCTCTCTGATCATCACAGCTTTTGATCAATTACCATAAAGACGTCATAGATATATCTCCTGGATTTCATTTGTGTCTAAAAATAATTGGTTGGAGAATTTTGCATGGAATCAGGGTAATTTGACCATAAGAGCAGCACAGTTGCACTATTGCAAGGCCATTTGATTTCTGTCACTTTCTAATGGATTTCCAGCTTGTGACACACTACAATATAGATTGGTAAAGCTATATGAGGCATTAGAGATTCAAGTACTTTATGTCCTATTTATTCCTTGTGTGCCACAGGCCTCCTGTCTTGAGATATGACCAGCTCAACACAAGAAACCTTTAATAAAATAAAAAAGTAAAGAGGGGAAAATAGAGATTTACAGCGGGCCATTTTGACAGTGGACTTGATATAAGGTGTTCATAACAAGTTTTGCATTTTATTCCTGGTCCCCTCACACACATTTTAATCATATTTTATGTGATCTATGTATGCAGCACTCATCCTCTCTCTGTCACCCAACCTCTCCAATGTGTCCCTCTTAAACAGATTGCTACAATACTTGTAATGATGGTCCTTCCCAGCTGTGCTGCAGGAGAGGGGAAGGGAGCAGCAGGCTATGGTATTACCATAATACCCCCTCCCTCCCTCCGCTGTCCCAAGGGCCCATGTGGGGCTGCATGGGGATGTGGGGTAACTCTGCTGTGGAGGGGACTCAGCTAGCTGCCGGTCCTGCAGGCTGTGTGTGTGTGTGTGTGTGTGTCTGTGTGTGTGTGTGTATGTGTATGTGTGACTGTGACAGGGCTGAACCTGCCTGTGGGCGATGTAATAAAAGTGCCACAGACTGCTGGTAGTGGTGGTGGCACTGCTGCTGTAGCTGCGGAGAAGGGGATAAATATAAACCAGGCCCGCATCAAGGAGACGGCCCTCCAGTCAGAGCCTGACTTACATCCTAATAATTAGGCCCCTTTCCAATAAAACAGGGATTTGTAGCCATGCATCTATTTTACTTGTGTTTGCTACTGCAGTGGGAGGGATGCATGATCTGCTGCAGTCTCTGCGTGAAGCTGAGGCTTTGAGAAGATTTAATTTCAGCAGTGTTGGAAAGTGATCAGCAACATGTATCCAATTTACTTCGTGATGATCAAACTTCTGCAGAAATGTTCTCTATTTATCAACATTACCTCTTTCTCTGTGCTTTGTTCTCTTGTGTCACACTTTCAAATACTGTTAGCTATTCATTATTTGTGACATCACACTCTCACAGGGATGATTACGTTTAATCATTTTGTACTGTGTTTTAAACATCACCTTCCCTAAACACGATTGATTTTTTATTTTTAAGTAACATATCGTAATTCCACTGATACAACATTTGGAACTCGTAAGGCATTGTCCTGAAAAGTTATTATACATTACTTTCTCATAATTGCTGTACATATAATCAATGTTTTAAGAATGATACTTGCCTTATCTTTTCCTTATAGAAGCTCAATACTTCAAACAGATTTTCCACATTTTCTAATTTCATTCATACCTAGATCACATTGATGTACGACTGCAGCTAACGATTATTTTCATTACCGATTAATCTGCTAATTATTTTTTCGATTAATATATAAGTTGTTTGCTCTGTAAAACATTGGAAAATGGTGAAAAATGGACGTAATAATTCCCCAGAGCCCGAGGTGATGTCTTCAAACAATTTTTTTTTTTGTATTTGACCAGTAGTCCAAAAACCAAAGATAGTTAGATCGCCACAACATCAGATTGGAAATAGTGGTAAGTCCTCACACTGGAGAAGCTGGAACCATCAACTGTTTGGCACTTTTGCTTAAAAGTGGACATAAATGATTAATCGATAATCAAAATATTTTTTATATATTTCCCATAGACTAACTGATTCATCGACTACATTGTCTCAGCTCCACATTTATTTGCGTTTGAGAATTTCCAAAAGGCACACTGGGAAAGCCAGAGGAAAAATAGAGAGATGGAGACAGAGCTGGGAGAGAGGAGCTGGGTGGGGTGGCAGCCTAGGCAGGGGGTATCAAGCTAATTAAAGCAAGCATTTGTCAGAGATTAAGCCTTAAACAGAAAAGGTCATCTGAGCACCAGAGCGCACTGTTTCGCTGCTGTGCTCTTAGGGCAGTCTAAACCTTTCCAAGCTAAATGGTAAAGATGCTATTTGCCAAAGATGGGGGAGGGGATCCAGATCCTGACCAGTGACAAGACTGACACTCGGGTCATTGGTTCTTTACTGTCCATTACACATGCTGGTCAAATCTGGCAATCGGTGTCATTTAGGGATGAAAAATAAGTGGTGGGACAAGATCAATAGATGCAGCCGTCTGTACCGGCTGTGATTAATTGACTGTCACCAATTAATGACTGGCCTGTTGCAAAGCAATGCATCTTAAAGGGACAATGGAACTTGTCGAAAATGAGCATTTCTTTCAATTCAGTCTGTTATTGGTTATTTTAAGGCAAGTTTCCCAGTAACAAATGCAGGAACAACTTCGGTTACAATTTGAAGGTTTACTGTGGCAAACTGTAAAGTGTCTCTGACAACATCTTGTATGTCAGGTTCTCTTTGAAGTCATTTTTGACATTGAGATAAATCTGGGCTTGAATGAAAGCTTCCACTGCAAAATCATCCACACTGTTTTTTTTTAGTCCAATAAGAAACAGTTACTAATAATATTTTAATATTTCCTTGTCTCTATATACGCACTGTTTCAAAAGTCTGTAAACATTTTAATAAATTCTCATTATGCAGTGATAACAAAACGTGACATTAAATACTGTAATGTAAATTGATACTACATGTAACCCAATCTCTAATTTATTTAACTTAAACGCATTAATCACGTATATTTCCTCCAGACGTTTTCATAAAACCAATGGTGCTAGGAAAAATCAAAAAATGAGTGAGCACAAGTGGTGGCCTGTGATCCATTTAATATTGTGTTGAAAACAACGAAACAAGTACTGGTGGTGTTTTTAAACTGGGATCAGTGTACAAGCTGATTTTGCAGACAGTCAATTCTAATCATATTACATCCCTAGAAGATGTCCTGGTTTGACAGACGATGAAGAAAAGACATGTTGGTTTAGATATGAGTAATGGCTCTGGAGAGCTAAACTGTGGTGGAGATGTAATTTGAAATATTTGTAGTGGAAATTATGCTAATATTAGATCACTCAGTATCGTTATTTATAAATTAGACTGTTCATCTGAGACGAATGCTCACAAAATGTTGCACTGCGTTCTTCATTATGGGCAGGTTTTAAAGTGCCGTTGTGGCATCTATGTAAGGAACTGTCATTTTGCAATAATTTCTATGTCTTGATGCATAAATATTTACATTTGATATCGCAATAAAAGATATGGTCCTTAGGTTTTGCTGTGATTTATCATTTAAAGAAAAAAAAAAGGAGAGACACCAAAGCTAATTAGTAAAGAACTTACTTTGTTAGTTGTTATTGATAACGCACTAACCTATAGGTACCTATAGGTGTAAGTGAGACCTACTCAGTAAGTCCCTGTCTGTGAACAGCTTTGCCTGAACTTCCCTGTGTAATAATATGAAGAAGTTTACTCAAAGAACAACTATATTTGTTTGCAAGCTAATTTTAACCAAAATAGAAAGCATCTGTATGCTCTTGTATACACTATCTGCAAGTGTAATATTTATTTATTTATTTATTTTTACCTGATTTGAACCTTTGGAATTTCTTTTAGGACTAGCTTCTTCAATTTCCATTTTTAACATTTATTTTCCATTTTAATCTGTGACATGCAAATCACAGCCCAATCTCAGCATCCCTATGGATGACTGGTAGCTTTAGATTCTAATGGGGAATACAGCTTGCATGCCCATCAAACACAGTAAGGTGAGTTTTGTTGTCCATGTGCATGGCTGTTTTTTGTGTTGGAAAATGCATATAATATAATGTACAGCTTTCGGTGTATCATTCCCCGTTTAAAATGTTCACTGAGACAAAATCAGCTAATTATGGGTTAAAATCTTGAGCGTGCATCTTTGATGTGCATTAGGTTAGTCAAGGTTACATCCAGTATCCACACATCATATGGTCTGGACTTGGCCCACAAAACACCTTACTCATTGTCGCAAAGGAAATTGTTGTTGATATTTGAAAGAATTGGAACAGGAAAAGTACGCATTAGTTGAAGAAAATAAAATCAAAACTTCTATGCCCTTGCTTGATATTGAAAATACAGAAACACTGGATAAGACTTGTACACTTTATGGAGGAACATTTAGACAACACATAAATCAACTCTGCCTTTGAGCAAGTTATTAATTGATTGGGTAAAAAAAAAAAATAGCAGCATGTTATGAGTTCAATATTTACTGAAAGTGACAAACTGTACTGCAGACCATAATCTGCCTTTCCAAGTCCCCAACTTTTAAATATTTTTACCGAAGACCTATGGACATACAGTTATAATATGTTATTTATTATTTGTATTATACATCAGTGAATGGACTCATCAGGCTGATTTCATACAGAAGCCCCTAGCTATTGTTATGGGGAAAAAACTGAAATGCAGACTAATTTTAGATCTTTTAAAAAGTATTTTAATCACATTTACTATCATATAAATCACCCACATTTATAGTTAGTTAATAGTTTTCTTAATTTCTTAATCCTGCCTAACTGAGCTCTCCGTATTTGCAGCTCCACTAATCAATGGTTTTATTTTAACAATAGGCTTAAATCAATTATAGTAGCTGATAATGGGGGATGCTCACAGTGATGAACCCGCAGAGAATTATAACACAACTTTTAGCTCACTGTTTTGGTTATATGGCCTGTAAATTTACTGCATGTTTCACTAGCACCGCTCTAATTAACCTAGTTTCCAGCTTCAGCTTTAATAAATCTATTTTATGCTGATCAGCACTATACAGTGAACAAAATAAACAAAAGTAGCTAGATAAAACAGCCGAACATTTTTCACGCTAAAGAGGCAGATGTTTTAGCTCCTTTTAGCTCAAAACAGAGCTAAAAGGAGAGGGAGATTTGGATTTACATGCATACCTGAAAATGTATGTTTTCTTTGAAAATGCCAGAGATAAAACTTTCTCATTGAAGGCAGTACATTTTAATCCGGCGATCAATCACACATTTTTAAAAAATGTAATTCCTGACCTTTTTCCAGGTGAATAGTAAAGGTAACTATACCATTATTTATGGTGGAGCACAAACCTCTTCTCTTTTTGCTGCTGTTTTGAACATTTGCCCAGTCCAGCTTTAAAAAAGTAACCCAAAGAGCCTACAACCTGCCCAATCTTTTAGCCATTTTTTTTTTTTACATTCAGGAAGATTAATAAACCAGATTAACAATTAGCAGTTTCTTTTTGGAATTTACCCATTGATGTACAGACAACTATCACTGGATTACTTTACTACTGAAGAAAACTTAAAAACACAATGATTCTCAGGCAGGTTCTGTAGTGTCTTTTTTCTGTGACTTCTAAGTGGTTTTATTGACATTTATTTGTGATGGAAGTCAGAGATAATGATATTCTTGGAAAGTGTAAGTTACATTGAATCTAAAAATATATATGTCATGTGTATGTGTACAGATTTGACTGAGTTATGACCCTGATATTTCAGGGTCATAACTCAATCGGGTGCTAAGGGTAACCTAAGTGTACCTTAATCGACTCCATTAGCTGTGCGTGGCAGCCACTGCTGCTGCTGCTGCTGCTGCTGCTGCTGCAACTGTTGCAACGCCTGCACGCACTTGTCCCTTTCAAAAAGTACAACAGTGGCCCATAATCCGCGCTACTTTTTGACTTGGGCCACTGTTATACCCGCCCAAAATTTGATTTGGGCGGGCGGGGTTTTTTTTTACCGCCCAATTCCGGCAACACTGTGTACAGCCTTTTAGGCCTTTTTGGCTTTCCGTAGCTCCAAGACTCGGCGCGCGGCGCGGCGGGTTATGGTGGGAGATTTGTACCTCCCCAGGGACGGTGCGTTGTGTGCGCGGCGTATTCTTCCAAATCATGGCTCTTAACTATCAGACATCGACCCTTTCTCTGACTTTGCCGATTTCATGCCAGATATGTCTCGGGAAGGTAAGTGCCGATCCGTTCGTTTTGTTTTTTTTTAAATCGTTAACGTCCGTCAGCCGTTGAACAACGATGAAGTGTTTACACGGGGCAAACTGCTGCCTAGTATCCTTAACGTTATTACGTTACCGGCGGGGCTTCATGCGGCTGACGTTCGCGACCGTTGCTAACCCAATCCGTGTTTCCGGGCTTTGATGTGCTCCAGTTACCAGAGTTACGACTGAATCCGCGCGTTGCTCTCTGTGCAGGTCAGGCAGCCCGTCATCTGTGCCAACCACCACGTGTTCTGTTCGTCTTGCATGGAAATATGGTTAAAGAACGCCAGCCAGTGTCCCACCTGCAGAGTCCCCATCACGGCAGAGAGCCCCTGCAGAGAAATCATCGGTGAGTAGCTCCGTAACAAACCCAAGGGGAACACGCACACGAAGCGAGAGAGCCCGAGGTGCTGCGAGGCTTCGTCTGCCCGCAGCATCTCACCGGCGAGTTACCGGTTAAAGTTGCGGTCAAGGTTGAAGCAGTTGCAATGTTGGCATTAGCCGTAGCCTTCAGTACGAAGGTGGCCCTGAGAGCTCAGCTCACTAGCAGCTTAAGAAAAACACAAGCGAATGAAGAGAAACATCTTCGTCAGTTTGACATCCCATTCACATGTATTTAGAAAAAAAAAAAAAAAGGCTGCAAATGTAGAAAACACAGCCAAATAAGAAAAAAACAAACAAACAAACAAACCCCAAAACACAACTATCAGACATCGACCCTGCAAATCACACAGAACACAATGAAAATGAGTTAACCAAAACCCCCAAACAATTCCATTCACTTCATAGAACTAAGATGCTGTTGTGTAAGTTTTATTCATTTATTTTTTAGTTTAAACACTGATTACATGATTCAGATATTATATACCATTACTTGAATTGTGGTAAACTAGTAATCAGCAAAGACCATTATTAGCGAATATCTGAAATATTTCAATCCTGCAATTCGATTGAATGGCTCATTTAGTTCTTTTCTGTTTTTCCAGTGCGTTTCTGTGTTTGGGTGGGTTTTTCTCTTTTTTCAGTGTCCTTTTTTCAAAATGATGTGCATTGATTGATCATCAAACTGACTAAGATGTTTTTCTTCATTTGCTTGTGTGTTGTCTCTTTGCATGTGGTTTCTTAAGTTGCAGTGTGTTGAGCTCTCAGGGCCATTGTACCGCTGTCATTAGTGGTCCCCATGAGTCATCAAGTCGTCTAGTGTGTTACCTGGGTAACTTCTGTCTTTCCTGGCTTTGTTGCGGTTTCAGCAGGTGAAAATCCAAAATACTCGGTTACTGAACTATGAATGAAATGAACTGTTGGGTGATCACCCATCTGACATGCTTCAAGGACAATTGTGGACTGCATCATCCATTTCAGGGTTGTACACTTGAGAGTAACTTATGTTAGACCAGTATACTTTATCCAAGATAAAGTATACTATACTTATACTATACTTATACTTTACTTGATCTTTACTTGAACTTTACTTGATCCAAGAAACTAGGGCTGCAACTAATGGTTATTTTCATTATCGATTAATCTGCTGATTATTATCTCGATTAATCAATCAATAGTCCATAAAATGTCCGAAAATTGTGAAAAATGCCCGTTACAATTTCAGACAGCTTAGTGTAATGTCTTCAGATGTTGTTTTGTCCAACCAACAGACCGAAACCGAAACCTAATCAGTTTGCTATTATGTACAACAAAGAAATGCATCAAATCCTTACATTTAAGAGGCTGGAATGGGAAAATATTTAGCAATTTTGATTTAAAAAAACAAAACAAAAAAAGACACACTATTATTCAATTATCAAAATAGTTTCTGATTAATTTTTTGGTACGTCAAACCAACCAGGCTTTGGAGCATGTGAACAAAGATAGCTAGGACTGACGGCCATCTCTGTTATAGTGATGCTAAAAAGCATTTGCAACAAGCATTTGCCAAATTGTTGTTTGGAGATGTCTTTCATATAAGAGAGTTATTTTCAGATCATTTGTTGTTATAATCAACTTTTTTTGTCCACCAACATGGCGACATGGAGAAACATGTTATCAGAAATGCCAGAGACAGAAGGAATTTTGCATTTAGGCAATGACGTTAGAATGCATGATTGAACGTATGAGTGCAGTGTTTGATTCTTTGATTCTGGATCAACCCATGATTTCCTGCTTTCCTTCCTATTTTTGTTTGCCTGATCAAGCTGGTCACAAACTGACCGAAGACATTCCACACTGACATGCAAGCACGTAGCTCTGGCCGACTGGATACAGATTTGGACGTTTCGGTCGTCCACTATAATATTTCTTGCAGAAATTAGGGGGCTGTTTTGAGAACAAAAATGCTAGCAGAGCTTTTATTACAGCAGTTCTTTCTTTTCTGGCACCTGAGCTATAAAACACTGTAATGCACCAGTTGGTCTGACGAGAATAAAATAATGAAATAAAAAGATTAAATCTAAGATATTAAGATACCTTTAATCCTAGTTTCTCGGAACAACTTGTAACACGTACTTGACCAGTCTCTGTGCTGAAAAGAGAAATATCATGGAAGCCCACTCATGGAACTGTTAGTAAGACTGCTGACAAGCATATTTCCCAAAAGGTTTAGAGTATTACTTGAGGGAAGGCTACAAGGACAGGGCTGTAGGACTAATGTATTCACATCAAATCTAACAGTTTTCTTCAGGGGAGCTCCGGCACCTCAGTTAACTTTAGCCTACATTTTAAAGGGCAGCACCCCAACTTTCAAAGCTATGCTGATGTTTGACATGTTTTGGGTAGCAGCTCTATATTAGTATAGTCAATGCATCATCGAACCCACATCAAAGCTGCGTGTCTTTACTTGGTGCTTTGATATGCATTTTGTGGCCCGGTGTGTTGGTGTGTTTCACCCTGTACTCGTGTATTTCTGTTACAGGAGGTACCAATGAGAGTGATCACAGTGAAAGCCCTTCCACGAGGAAATGTCTCAGAAAGACCAGGGGAGAACTGCTTTTAAGGGAGTATGAGGTATTGGTTCAGCGTGCCATGTTTTTTCATATGCTTAAAATGCTCTCATATGTTTTCACAGCAGTAACGAACAGTTTTAGGCTCTTGAACAGACTTTATTTAGGGGGGTGTATCACCACAAAAATGTAAGTGCAGGCTATTGGGTCAAGACAGTTCAGTGGAGTTTCTGTTGCAGATAACATCCGGTGATACCGATTTTCTGTATTGATGTACTCGGAATATCTGGTGGAGCAATTTATTGTTACTCTTTGGATTGGAGCAGACTAATAAAGTTTAAATTGATCATTTAATTTTGTTGACAGAATGTGGCAAATTCTGTGAAAGCAATTAATTATTATTTTAAATTGCAACATAGTGTCCAGCCTTATGTTTGCCAAAATGGAAAAAACATCCAAATGTTTCAGTAGTTTCTGTGCTAACTTTTCAACACTGTGGTAGCCCTGTAAGTATTGATGATATAGTCTTGTAGTACTGTGGTTAATTGTTAAACCCTGTTTTCCGTTTCACATGATTTCCCTTCAACAGGAAGAAATTGAAGGGCTCATCAGAGAAAATGAAGAGCTGAAAACAAAAAATCAAAGTCTGGAAGTGCAACTGAAGACTGCTCTGGATCCTTGCAGCATGAATACAGCGCAACGAGGGGACAAAACAGTTGACCCCTATGTCTTGGAAGAATGGAAAAACAAGCTGCAAGCTGCCACAGATGTTTGCGATAAAGTAAAGCAGGACATGGATAAGCTAAAGGAGGTATGCAATCTATAATAATCAGTAAATTTGCGTTGATATTAACAATATTGATCCTCAGAGGATAGATGTTCCCTTTTGTGTGTCCACCTCTATGGGGAGGTCAGAGTACAAGGTTAAGTACAAAGCACTGTGTGTGTAACTGGTACAAGTCTACCAGAATACTCACAATAACACATGGTTGTCATTCTGATTCATTATATCATGAAGGAGTGAGGCTAATATAATGTGCTTTTTTTTTAATTTTTTTTTTTTTAAACCAGATTACGATCTTTCAATAGAAATATTGATAAAAGATAAATTTACTTGATACTTCTGTCTGTAGCATAAATACTATGCTTGATTGATATTTTGTTTTTCCCTTGTTTTTTTTTTTTTTTTTTTTTTTTTTGCTACCTTTGTGGAATAATGCGTAACATACTGCAATTGTTTTACTTGACCATCCTCAGGCAAATAAGGCTTTACGATCTCAAAATGTCGACCTTGTACAAGAGAATATGAGATTGAAAGCAGAGGTGGCGAGCAGATCTCCTCAGAAGTAAGTTTCTTTCTTGTGTTAATGACACTTAAAGGCTTTTGACCCTTTCTTTGTGCAAATGCAACAAAAATGTAGCGTTATTTGGCATGTGCTTCTAAGTCACTGACATGATCTCCAATGAAGTAGCCCTGTTTCAGTCCAGTGTCATTCCCAATGAAAATGGCTGAAGCAGGTCACTGGGGGCAAGAAGTCACTGGAGGCAGTGACTTGTTGCTAAAGTTAGTAATTTCTATGTGATTTATTAGTCCCTTTTGCTGTCAAATCAGCATCAGTTACCTTTTTCTAAACTGATATTCCAAAAGATAGAGTTAAGACTGTTTTAATTTATATCTTAGTTATACTTTTCAAATGAGCTGTCTTGCATAAGGTACATTTGCTTGGTCAAGCACATGACCAAAGAAAAAAACTCACTCAGCTAAATGTTATTTAGCTTTTCTGTCATGATGATCCATTAACAATTTAAGGACACAAAATGATATTTCCCCAGGTTTGGTCGTTATACAGTGGCAGCACTAGAAGCTAAAATCCAGCAGTATGAGCGTGATGTGGACCACTTGAAGAAGGCTCTGGAGCGCAGTGACCAGTACATTGAGGACCTGGAGTCTCGGGTCAAAAAGTCTGAGGAGAGATGTCCTGAAGCGCAGGAAGCATGTGGGAGTAGCAAGGCTGGGTCAGAGGCTCTCTCACAGCAACAGAAAATCAATATGATGATGAGAAGCTTGAGTGACAAAGAGAGGGAGTCAATCTGCAGCCATCCAGAGGCAGAATGTCCAACGTTTGCTAGAAATCACAGTTTGATGTTCATGCCATCTACAGATCGCAAAGAGTTTAATAAGAATCCGACTGCAGAGCAGAAAAACGAGGACTTGGAAAGCACCTCCTCTGACTTTTTGCCCACCACTCCATCCTCTGCTTTCCGTTCCCTGACTCTGAGAAGCCCTGGCATCCGTGAAAAGAAAGTTGCATTTAAACCTGTGTCTTATCTGAGGAGGCTTGATTTTGAAGATTTTCCTAGTCTTGGCAAGAGTAACAGCACGATGGAGAGTCAGTTCAGCAGCCTTGACAACTTCCCCAAATGCGGGACTCCAGACACTGACACGGAACCCTCAAAGTCGATCTTCTGGGGTGGTTGGCAGCGATCTAATTCTGATGACCATCCATGTCCAGGTCCGACTAAAGAGCGCTCAGATAAAGGAACCACATCCACTAATGTGGTCGCTGATGAGCCTGATAGTTTCCAGATGTCCAGCGAGGCCTCCATGGATGCAGCTTACCTGGACAAAATCTCAGAGTTGGACTCCATGATGCTGGATGGAGAGAGTTCCAGTAGCCGGGGATCGCAGCTCTCCCTGGCCTCCTCCCCGCCAACAGACTTGGACAACACTCTTGTCCCAGAACCACAAACCTGTCCTGATGTCTTGTCAAGCCACGGTAGCAAAGCTGTGATACAGCGTGACCAGAAGAAACATCCAGCGAGTGACAACACGGATGGCACCTTGAGTGACAAAGTGGCTCCAAAAGGCTCTGCAGATGAAGGTTTGGCTGCGCTGGTGTCGGGCAGGGAGAGCGGTGCCCATGTTTCGGGCTGTGCAGGGGCTGGAGGGCCCTCCCAGACTGAAGAGCTGTCTTTTGATTTACTTTTTGATCCGCTGGAAGAGAATAAGGCTGGTCCCTCTGGCTCTCTCAGTCCAGCAAGCAAAGGCCACGATCATGTAAACCCCTCCTCCTCCTCCCCCTCCTCCTCCTCCTCCTCCCCATCCTCCTCCTCCAGCTGCACCGGTAAACCTGCGAACACAACAAGAGACCGACACACACTCAACATCAGCCAGCCAACTAAGAGAAAGTCTCACAGTCCCTTCAACACAAGCAGTCCCACCAAACTTTCAAAGCTCATGTGAAGGTTTTACAAGCTGAACCTGTGTGTTCTCACTGTGCCATACACTGCAGTGTGTTTTGGTCAGGCTTCACGACCACACATGGCTGGAGACATTGACTTCGTGTTGCTTCATAATAAATTTGTGACTGTGATGCTCAGGCGTAAATGTTTGTCTGTCAGTTTTTCGTGTAGTCTACTTGTAGGTCTTGGTGGCAGTTAGATAGCTTTTAAGGCCAGTCTTGACACTCTGAAAATGAATCTGTGTTCTAACTGAACAAACACTTGTATGAGTTCTTTGTTATACTCTAGTGCATCACTTTTGGTGCTGAGACATTTTCCAAACAAACTCTCAGCCCACTTGTATTTGTTGGTCATTTCGAGCGATTCAGTAAACATGGCAATCTTTTTATGCTGATATGCAATGCTGAAGACAGATGAACATGACTATCATGAAAAACAATGATATTTTGAATTAAATACTGCGTTGTAAGAATGTGTTAGGAAATAAAATAGTAATGCAATGAGAATGTATGAAGCTTAATTTTCTCCTCTGCTTTTTGTCAGCATTTTCTTTCATCTTTTCCATGTTTCAGGTCACCTAAAAACTGAATCAGTGACAATCAGTCATGGACTGCCATGGGCTGTATTGAACTAATATTCAGTGGCGACTTTTCCATATTTTGATTCTTAGAGGAAATCGTGATGAATATTTAGAGGACAAGCTAATAGTTTTTTTTTTTAAAATCATATTACTCTTTTGTGCTACTTTTCCTAATGATTTGCATTTACATTAAACTAACAGTTACTAATTTGCTGCCATTAAAAGTCGAAAAAGCTTGGCCTATTCATGCCGACGAGAGCATGTTGTAGCCTATAGCGACGCACATTAGAGACCCCACACAACAGTAATTCCACTGTAGCGGAAAGCGCCTTATTTATTATGCAAATTTAACGATATCATGTATATTTCACATACCTCTAATCGCTGCATGAAATTTTAATTGCGTAACCGCTGTGGTTTGAATAAATGAAGTGTTAATTCATTGGGATTAATTAATTTAGGTAAAGACTGTGTACAAGGTTACGCTGGTGCATTAAATCAATTTGTTTAGTGCTCATCTGGCTTCATTACTTCCAAGGGTTAAGATGAGAGACGGGCCAGTGGGCCGAGAAAAGAGTCTACTGGCAAACTGTGTAACCTACACATTTAAACGTTTGGCACGGGTGTAAACAACTGGTGGAGTCAATTAAATAAATATAGAAGTGTCAATTATTTCTATAGTGACTGCACCATTTCCATGCTGTTTTTCTGTGTCCCTGTTTACGTTGATATTTAATATATACTGAACATAATGGATGCTTACTCATATTTCTGAAACATTACTTCCTAATAATGCCCTAGGAAACCAACTTCCTGAGATCAGACGGATAAAGTCCAGTCTAAAATGGTTCGCTGCTAAAATAAAGAGCGTTAAATCAGTGGTTTACGGCCTCGTAAGTCCAGAATCGGGCCTAAAGACGCTGGGAGCGGCGCAGTTCCGCGGCTGGATGGAGCGGAGTGAGCCCCTTAAAAACGCAGGGCGTCTAGTCTCCAGATGTTACTGCCTGCCCTGTGAGCGGCTTTTATTTGTCAGCCCGTTCACTGTTCTGGCAGTTTATGTCTCGCGAGAGCAGCCGAGCAGGGGCTTGACGAGATCTGAGGCGCTCAGGTGTAAGAGCCTCTCATCCCCAGCAGTGGGAAACAGTAGACAGATAAGTGCGTCTGAGAGACTGCAGGCATCTCTGTGATCTCCGGGCTCAAGGCTGCACTCGGCGCACTACACAGCGAACTGCACTGCATCACTACCGGATAGGCAAAGGATCACTGTGTATCTATGACTATTTTCCAGCTCGCGTAGCCGTTCCCCCCTCTTCTTTCCCGTGCACTTTAATTGGAGAAGCTCGCCAAGATGATGTCCATGAACAGCAAACAGCCGCACTTCGCCATGCATCCCTCTCTGCCCGAGCACAAGTACACCACCCTGCATTCCAGCTCGGAAGCTATAAGGAGAGCCTGTCTACAAACTCCACAGGTAAATGATCCCCCCAAAACTTCGACTTTGTCCTTTTTCGTGCTTAGGCTGCATGTAGCGCCGAACGCTGTCTGCGCGTAATAACAAGAGCTGCTCCAAGGCACATTCAGCCAAGACGCGCACTTAATGTTTTTTTCATGTATTCCACGACAATCACTCGAAGAGTCTGTGATCTTGTTGAAAGCATGCTCACGCAAAGCCTGGCTTTACTCTTTTTGTATTAATTTTTATGACTTGCCGCTTCTGAAGGAATACTCCGGCTGTGTTATGTGTTGCCAAAAGTCTCGACTGACAGATACATTTATTTATGTTTTTCCTCTTTTTTTCTGCCCTCTCCCTTTCTTCTCCTTGTCTTTCCTCCTTTCTTGGCCATTTCGCACCCCTCCATTCTCCCTCCCGCTCCTTTTTTTTTTTTTTTTTTAATTTTCGCCCTTGCAGCTGCAGAGTAACATATTTGCCAGCCTGGATGAGACCCTACTGGCCCGGGCTGAGGCTTTGGCGGCCGTGGACATCGCCGTGTCCCAGGGCAAGACGCATCCGTTCAAGCCCGACGCAACCTACCACACAATGAGCACAGTGCCGTGCTCGTCGACGTCCACCGTGCCACTGGCCCACCACCATCATCACCATCACCACCACCACCACCAGAACCTGGAGCCCCCGGACATCATGGACCACATCAGCTCGCCGTCCCTCACTCTTATGTCCAGTGCGCACGACGGGGCCGGCGGAGGAGGCGGCGGAGGTGGCGGCGGAGGGCTCATCTCCACCTCCTCTGCCCACTCGCACTCTCACATGCACGGCTTGGGTCACCTCTCCCACCAGGCTATGAGCATGAACTCGCCTCTCACCCACCACGGGCTCTTACCGGGCCACCACGGGGTGAGTCAAGGCGGCCCAGGGCTCACTAACACCGGACTCCCCTCAATCAATGACTCGGACACAGACCCAAGGGAGCTGGAGGCTTTCGCGGAGCGCTTCAAACAGCGGAGGATCAAGCTGGGGGTGACCCAGGCGGACGTGGGCAGTGCTCTGGCTAATCTCAAAATCCCCGGCGTGGGATCACTGAGCCAAAGTACAATTTGTCGATTCGAGTCGTTAACTCTCTCCCACAACAACATGATTGCGCTCAAACCTATCCTCCAGGCCTGGCTGGAGGAGGCCGAGGGGGCCCAGAGGGAGAAAATGAGCAAACCGGACATTTTCAACGGTGGGGAAAAGAAACGCAAGAGGACCTCGATAGCGGCCCCAGAAAAGAGGTCTTTGGAGGCTTACTTCGCCGTACAGCCTCGGCCGTCGTCCGAGAAAATAGCAGCTATAGCGGAAAAGTTGGACCTGAAAAAAAATGTGGTGCGAGTGTGGTTTTGTAACCAAAGACAGAAGCAGAAGAGGTTGAAATTTTCAGCTGCTCACTGACGGGCAAAGGAAGAAAACAACGACAACAACAACAACAACAACAACAACAACAAACAACAACAACAACAACAACAACAACAACAACAACAACAACAACAACAACAACAACAACAACAACAACAACAACAACAACAACAACAACAACAACAACAACAACAACAACAACAACAACAACAACAACAACAACAACAACAACAACAACAACAACAACAACAACAACAACAACAACAACAACAACAACAACAACAACAACAACAACAACAACAACAACAACAACAACAACAACAACAACAACAACAACAACAACAACAACAACAACAACAACAACAACAACAACAACAACAACAACAACAACAACAACAACAACAACAACAACAACAACAACAACAACAACAACAACAACAACAACAACAACAACAACAACAACAACAACAACAACAACAACAACAACAACAACAACAACAACAACAACAACAACAACAACAACAACAACAACAACAACAACAACAACAACAACAACAACAACAACAACAACAACAACAACAACAACAACAACAACAACAACAACAACAACAACAACAACAACAACAACAACAACAACAACAACAACAACAACAACAACAACAACAACAACAACAACAACAACAACAACAACAACAACAACAACAACAACAACAACAACAACAACAACAACAACAACAACAACAACAACAACAACAACAACAACAACAACAACAACAACAACATATTTGCCAGCCTGGATGAGACCCTACTGGCCCGGGCTGAGGCTTTGGCGGCCGTGGACATCGCCGTGTCCCAGGGCAAGACGCATCCGTTCAAGCCCGACGCAACCTACCACACAATGAGCACAGTGCCGTGCTCGTCGACGTCCACCGTGCCACTGGCCCACCACCATCATCACCATCACCACCACCACCACCAGAACCTGGAGCCCCCGGACATCATGGACCACATCAGCTCGCCGTCCCTCACTCTTATGTCCAGTGCGCACGACGGGGCCGGCGGAGGAGGCGGCGGAGGCGGCGGAGGTGGCGGCGGAGGGCTCATCTCCACCTCCTCTGCCCACTCGCACTCTCACATGCACGGCTTGGGTCACCTCTCCCACCAGGCTATGAGCATGAACTCGCCTCTCACCCACCACGGGCTCTTACCGGGCCACCACGGGGTGAGTCAAGGCGGCCCAGGGCTCACTAACACCGGACTCCCCTCAATCAATGACTCGGACACAGACCCAAGGGAGCTGGAGGCTTTCGCGGAGCGCTTCAAACAGCGGAGGATCAAGCTGGGGGTGACCCAGGCGGACGTGGGCAGTGCTCTGGCTAATCTCAAAATCCCCGGCGTGGGATCACTGAGCCAAAGTACAATTTGTCGATTCGAGTCGTTAACTCTCTCCCACAACAACATGATTGCGCTCAAACCTATCCTCCAGGCCTGGCTGGAGGAGGCCGAGGGGGCCCAGAGGGAGAAAATGAGCAAACCGGACATTTTCAACGGTGGGGAAAAGAAACGCAAGAGGACCTCGATAGCGGCCCCAGAAAAGAGGTCTTTGGAGGCTTACTTCGCCGTACAGCCTCGGCCGTCGTCCGAGAAAATAGCAGCTATAGCGGAAAAGTTGGACCTGAAAAAAAATGTGGTGCGAGTGTGGTTTTGTAACCAAAGACAGAAGCAGAAGAGGTTGAAATTTTCAGCTGCTCACTGACGGGCAAAGGAAGAAAACAACGACAACAACAACAACAACAACAACAACAACAAACAACAACAACAAAAGTTGTGTGACTGAATTTGGGGACCAAGGGACACTAAGACACCATTTTCAGTCTTTTGTCTCCAGCGATTTTACACGTTGGTGCACAATGGGCTTTAGACACCCATTTTACAAGGCTTCATATATCTTGTTTATTTTCACGTTATCGGTGAATGTGAAGTATGCAAATAACAGATTACACAAATCTCGCTCAGTTGTTACGAGGGAAACGTTTAGCGACGTCGACATTGCCTTTCAAAAACATGTGGAAAGAGGTAATTTGCTTGATACTATAGCGAGTTATTTTCTCCTAATAGGCCTATTATTTGAAGTATAGCCATTTACGAATTACCTCATTGATTGTTGAACTGTGTTTTTGGTTTCATTTTTTGTCGTTGTTGGTATAGAATAATTCATGAATCTGTTCATTTCCTCATCTGCTCATTTCTTCTTCTTCTTTGGAGGCTGCTATAAACTCAAATTTAGTTGTAAAACGTTTATGGCTAACGAAAAAAGATTTTTAGGCCTGCATGAAATCCTAATTCACGGGCAGTAATTTAGCCTCTATAGGCTGTCACATCTATAGATATATTTATTTTGAATTTGCACAAAGGACCCTTTAGGTTTATAGATCAGTTATCAGTCGAAATGGTTTTGTATATACAGACTTCACTCTATCACGTATCAGAGGTGAGCTCCTGTCTTTTTGGAAATAAATTATAGGGTCTGCCGACACCATTGGGCATCACCGGGGCAAAGTTTCAAACAGATTGGGGGGGGGGGGGGCACGGAAGCCTCGCGTGCTTCATCGAGGAGAGGATCACAATGAAAAAGGAAAAGAGAAAAAAAAAAAAAAAAAAAAAAAAAACAACCCTGAATTTTGTGTCCCGTGTTTCCGTTTGCAGTGCAAACGCTCTATGCATTGGAAAAAGAATCACTGCGTACAGTAGAGCTGTCTACTGACAGACCTTTATTTCGTGGATGGTGTAAGTCACTGTTAAATGCCTGTTTTCACATTACGATCACCACGTTGTTTGTCGTGTTCATTGTTACGGAAAGGTTGTGTAAGTAATATTTTACTTTGTGCACAGGTATGTTTACAAAACTGCGGCGACGCGTGCATCCTGGAAAATGTCCCACTGTCTCCTTCCCTCTCTCACAACTTCTCCACCCTCTCCTCCGCTGTCCTCTGACTTTCATTGGTACTGTTCACCCTGTAAGCCAAATCCAACGGGGAGGTGTGTTCCAGCAATCTTCTAATAAACTGAAGAAAGAAAACCACGCTTTTCCTGGTTGTGATTGGGCCCACGCTGAACATAGCCTAATTATTCAGCTCTCCCTGCGGATGTAATGGCATTTATTGTGGCCACAACTCGACGCACATCGAGGCGTGCTTTGATTTATTTTCCGGTGGCGCGCAAAATTGCTCGATTTGACCGTTTTCGGCAGCATCGAGACAAGACGTTGATCAGTCGAAATAATGGGCGTCTTCAAAGATTGTCTCTTTTAATGGTCAAGTAAAATGGCATAAATTTGGGAAGCATGGAGTCTCGATTCAAACCACATCAAGGATGAGGATTGTCAGGATTTCCGCCTCTTGTTCTTTAACCTTTGATTCATTTTTTTATTGGATTCAAAGCATAACAACGATATAATTATGTTTAATCATATATTTATAAATATAATAATAATAATAATAATAGAATCAAACTTTTATTATGTATTATTTTATATTTTCAAACAACTATAATTTTTAACTCATCAGTGAGTAAAATTGGTAATTGAGCTATTGTGTTTTAGTTGCCAATATATTTGATTGTTTGCACACACACACACACACACACACACACACACACACACACACACACACACACACACACACACACACAATAGGCTTCATTACAGCAGAGCAGGCCGTCAAATGTGTGTCCGGAATTCTTCGCTAGGATGAAGTTACCGCCTTTTCAAACTGTGGTGATCCGGGCCCAACAATCAACATTTAATGAAGTTTCACAGCAGAGTCCGATGAACTCAACAGCGACATCGAAGCGTCTCCCCTTGACACCTGAGAGAGAGAGAGAGAGGGGGGGGAGAGAGGAAATTAAAGGGAAGAGGAAAAGTTGATTTGTTTATTTAAAATGACCACTGTTGTGACCCCCGACCCCCCCCTCCAAATATTTCCGTCCACTCTTTACTTCCAGCTGTTTCTCGCTGGGCCCTGCCTTTACAAAATTCATTTTTCAGATGCAGGTAATGCAATATTAATTGGCGTTTGCTGATATAAAATGCAGCATTTTCAGACAGCCACCGGTGAGTTTCGGGGGAAGCGGGCGGATGAAGGCAGCCGCCGTTAAACGGCAGAGAAAGCTGCTGCCCTTCGCTCCTCTTGAGCGTTTGGCCACACGGACACAGGGGCGAGCCACTCCTTGACGTGAGTAGAGCATTTTTAGTTTTATTTTATTCTCTTTGTTAATCGGTAACAGCTGGTTTTATTATTATTATTATTATTATTATTATTATTTTTACAACGTTTAGCATTGATCTGCGATGTCGGGGTTGGTTGTAGAACAATTGCAATACTCCCACACCGTTTGCGTCGCTTTATTCTTCACGGTTTGTGAGAAATGATGCCAGTGTGCGGACGACTGGAAGGAAAGTGGGGAAATAAAAAAACAAAACAACAACAACAACAACAAAAAAAGTAGCTCCGAGGAAACGTATTGTCGTTACTCCTGAAAAACTCCGGAATATTTTTGCCCCAGATGTGTTTTTGTATTTTTATCGCGGCACAGACTGATCCGGAGAAAACGTCTGGGCGAGAAACTTTTCTGCTCAACCGGCTTAACCGCAGGTTTCCCGATTTCGGTTTTTCAACATCGAACAATTCTAAATAAACTCCGACTTCTCTATCTACCCGTGTCGTTTTTTTTTGTTTTTGTTTTTTTTCTGTTTTTTTTTTATCTGACGAGTCCCAAGTTTCCCCATCCAACACTACCTGCCGAGAGTAACACAACACCGCTGGCACTGAACACACTCCACGCGCGGCACCGCGCGCGCCGCACGGCAGTAATTTCAGCACCACGAACAGCTCCGTTGGCGGATTGAAGAGTGATGCATTATTGAAAGCCTATATCAAACAGCTCTGGGGTGCTGTCTCCCTGCACGGGGGCGCTGGATGAAGTCCGACTGTCTGCCTGCACAATAGCCTCTAATATGTTAATGGCCGTAGGGGATGCCTGAGGTACCGTCCCCAGCTGCCTCGCCTACCACATGTCAGCCCGTTACGACAGAGTCCTCTATTAATCAGGGGGGATATTTCATCAGTAACTTCGCCGATATCATAACCCTTAAAGCTCTATCGATAGTGGTGCCGCGGCACTGGCTGATCGTATGGGCCTCCGATTATAGCCTGGGCCGGAAAGGGCCTTCCCCATATATTTATGCCTAGATCATTTAGGTGACCCCCCCCCCCCACACACACACACACTCACTTCCACTTGTCCCATCCCATGATGCTTTGGGTGTCCCGTCTGAGCCTTACAGCAAAGAAAACGGCCTTAAATTTCAAATTGATCACATAAAAAAATAAACGCTCGCTGTAACATTTTCTTAAACTATGAATTATTATTTTTCGTATTTGTATTTGTATTATTACTATTATGTAACAATGTTTGCGGTCCCGCCCGCTCTCCATTAATCGCCTCACCTCCTCGCCTTCCTTCTTCCTTCCTTCGTATTCTTTGCATGGGCCGCGATGGATTAATCACGGAGTCCACCAAAGGATCTCATAACTTAATTCCTTCAGGCTACTGGTCGGGGGACTAATTAATCTATACCGTGGATGTAAATAAAAGGAAATTGGATTCCTGACAGACGAGATGAGAGAGTCTCTGACACCACGTTGCCAAATAATGATTTCATCGCACGTTATGGTAACGCGGGCGCTTAGATTTACGAGCGCACGACTTTTTTTTTTTTTTTTTTTTTGGGGGGGGCCATAGCTGTGAGCGGAAGGGAGTGGGCCTACCCTAATCGCAGCTGTTAGGCGCACAGGTTAAGATGGATGGCATCATTACAATTACGACGCTACTCGATAAAGTAAAAAGAAATGGAGGGCGCACACATACCGCGTTGACTCGGTTTTGTTTTTTTTTTTTCAATTATGGCCTTTGTTTTTGAAAGTTCTACTTGTGCAGTATCATAAGACCAAAAAAAAAAAAAAAAAAAAAAAAAAAAAGAGCTCCCATCGAAGGCTGCGTTGATCTAACAATGCGCAGGGAGGTTGGCCTTTGGACGGAAATGTCAAACCGGGGATGTGGATGGGTAGATCCCCCAGATCTGCACTCATTTCCCACTTATATTTGCTCAGTAATCCGCCGTGGCAGCCCTCCATCGCCCGGGACCCGCTTTGAGAGGCGAGGCTGTTGACACAGGGGTATATTTCAATCACAGAGGGTTCAGATTCAGACGAACAACTTATTTGTCTAATAAATCCGTCATTTAGTAAGAAAAATATTTGATCTTGAGGGGCTGACCTCTTGTCATGTAGCTACTGACAGCTAAAAAATGGGTATGTATGCTTGGATATAGATTCATATTTGTATGGGGCACACACATAAAACACAGGTCAAAGTCTGCCAGCGCACATCTTCTTATTGTAGTATTTGTTAACAAAAAACTAGAGCTTGAAGACAACCAAAAAGTTTTTTTTTTTTTTTTTTGTAGTCTAGAGGAGAAATGGATAATGAAACAATCCAGATGTCTATGCATTGAAAACATGACTATTAAAATAGATATTTAGATCTTCAGATCTTTAAAAACACAAATCTCTGGAGCTAGTGAAGGCTAGATGATACAAAGACCTGTGCCATCATTCCACTTGAATCCTGTGGTCGCACTTTTAAAATTACGATCATTAAAACAGACTAAGTCTACCGTCAAGTGTCATCCCTTTGTTGTGACTCCCCAAGTGTATTTTCCTTTGACTAATAGATAACTGTTTAACGTACATACAGGATGGAAGAACTTTCAATCTGTGATAGAAGCTTCAATGAGAGCACAATATCATCCAAATTGGTGGAACAGCTGAAGTCAGTAGAATGCCAGATTGATCATTTGGGTACTTTATCAAATTTCATTAAAAAAGTCGAGCCCTGTGTAGTTGAACAAGTAGTAACTGTAGTGTGCCTCCATAAACGTGTTTATTTACACTGCTTCAACTTTCCAAATTCACCAATAATCAAATTTCTCCTCAACTTTTTTTGTTTGTTTTTGTAAGCGATCCAGAACTTATCACTAATAACAAATCAATTTTTACTGTGCCATGTTTCCCAGAGAGTCCACTCTGACTTTTATGGACACAAATGAACACACATCTGAGGCGTTCAAACAGCCTGAAAGCGTTCACTCTGCCACTCTGCAGCTTTATTTTGATCAAGACTTAAAAAACGTCCTTCCTCTCACTGTAGCCGATCTTTACAGGGCATCAGTCATCAGCCATGTGCCAACCAGAGCTAAAAGCATCAGTTTGCAGACACCGAGGACGTCTGATGAGAGAGTTTGACTGGAGCAAGAACCTGCATATGTGACTCTTAATATGACTGCAGAGCCCTAAAAGTCACTCAGAGGATGGCTGTGATTGCCAGCTGTTTGTGTTTGATATGATGCTTCACCCTTTTAGCACCGACTGGAGGTAGTTTGTAACATCTGGATTAGTCCACTGTGCCGCACACAAAAACAAAACAAGCAACAAGTCTGTACTGTAAGAGATTTACAGTCTACAATCATCAAATTCTATTAAGGGGCACTTAATTCAATCATACTCTGTCCTTGTAGTTGGTGTGTTGGAAGCTCTGGACGGAAATTTGAAGACGTCTTCAAAACAAAGCTGACTATGGCTTAACCCTGTAGTTGCGTTGCCCCTGCTCCGGTTGCCATCCATACTGATAAAGTGTAGCGCTAAAATGATCAAAACACTCAATGTCTACACGATATGTTTCACCACATTCAAAAATTACGCCTTGCCACCTGAATGTCACTTTATGCAAAACCTGCCTTATTCCCTAAATGTCATTTATTTCCCAAGTCCTGCCTCTTAAGAGCCGTCATGGCCCCGGGGCGCGGTGCTCTTTGAACCCTTGTATTGAACCCATTTCCCTGTCATTATTACCCGCACGTGCTGCAGACAGAAGGTGCGTGGTAGAGAGGGGGACCCGCGACCGGAAACAAGAGGGA